>NC_062966.1:3392874-3419874 GCF_023119035.1 Salvia hispanica | reverse complement strand
ATACTATGTATAAAATGTCAATTCGAAATTGTATTGACATATTCAAGACATTGTATTGATATGTTTAATACACTATAACATTTTGATCCAAAACCCTAATTTTGAGAATTTTAATTATCCTTTTAAATATAAATAATAAAAAAACAAATTTACACATGGCAAATTATAGACCACTAGATCTCTAAACATCTTATGATCTCTAATTAGTTGTAGTTAGCAATTTATGAAGAGTTAGCAATTGATCACACCCCTATTTATAGGTTTGTGTTAAAATGACAACACATCTTAAAATGACACTGTGACACCACGTATCCAGCAATATTATAAACGCCACACAACAATAGTATAAACGCTACACATCAACCTATAGATTGTTTTCTAGCGTATTGGATATTGTTGGCCGATAAACAATTGCTGTAAATTGTTGTGTAGCGTATTGGATATTGCTGGCCGAGAAATTTTACCCTAGAGCATTTTTTATGATTGCCACATGGCAACTGATTATTCGTCTACATGTACAAATGATTGCCTAGGAATGGTGGTATGATGTTACTTTAGGTGTTGTCATTTTAACGCACCCCTTTATTTATATTCTATATAGATAAAATAAAATAAATTATATATATATACATATATATATATATATATTAATATATACTCCAGTTTATTTGAAAATTTCGATTTTTTCGGTTTTGTTCGGTTTTTGAAGTTCGATTTTCGGTTTTTTGGCTTTTGGGTTTCGGTTCGCTTTGGATTTTGAACTAAATTCGATTTTTCGGGTTTGGTTTAGTTTTAGCAAAAAATCGAACCGAAACCCGAATATACTCACCCCTAATATTTTTACAGGATGGACGAAAATGGAAAGTGCATATATTTTTATGGGACGGAGGGAGTATTTTTTAAGGCTAGTTCATTTTGAATATATATAATGTGAATTACGGTATCATATTGCATACGTTGGTATTTTAATATACATGTTGAGTTATGATACCTAAAAGACTTGAAAAAAGGTAAAGAAATGAGATGAAAATGAATTGGACACACACAATAGTCCTTTGAGTTGATCTCATTGTTCGCCGAGTGGTTCAGCAGTCGATGATGCAACACCCAACTCCTCGCTTTGTAACACATATTGATTCGAGAACATGCCCAACGACCCTGTAACGCCCGAGGCAAGAGTAGGAAAGTGATGCCAATGCAGAGGCATGGAAAATGAGCGGTTCCTACATTAGAAGCGGAGGGGGACATGAATGAATCGAAACACACCAGAACTAGAGGGATTATGAGGATATGCATGTATGAGACTGCATTTGAGGAAAGCTTAACAGATATGGTAGGAGCTACTCATACCAACAAATGCATCTTCTTTTATGGCATCCATTTTATAAGAACTCAAACGTTAGGCGTGCTTGGACTGAAGTGATTCTAAGATGGGTGACCCCCTAGAAGCCGCTGCCCAGAGAGCGTGTAAGTAAGGACAGAGCATGCTGTAAAGACTTGTGTTGGTCTATGAGGATATCCGTCAGTCTAGGGTCGGGTCGTTATAGCTTGCCGAATGAAAGTCAACATCCTGCCAAGATCAATGTTGAGAACCTGAGACCAAGTCAGTATTCCCCCGAGCGGCGCACAAGCTAAACCTTAGTTTGAGTTGATTTCTACTCTTTTGAGCTGTAGTTATTTACCAAATCAAAGAATGAGCCTTCAAGTTTATAAATATCCCACCACATACTTCATTGAAGATGGTCTAACTTTTGACATTAAAACTTTATATTTTGATTTACATTTTCATCTTTATTCATATTCTGAGTTGTGATCTATAAAAACGAACTAAAGACTTCAAGATCCAACCAAACATTTTATCTAGTTGTTATTTCAAAGAATGACGCAAAATAATATAAAGAATGACTGAACTGGGAGGTTGATGCACTTTTTATTAGCACTAAAAATACCTGCAAGTATACAGGGTAGATCTAATATAGCTAAAGGTCAGTATCGGGTTGTCGAACATGGGGAATATAATTGCAACTGACTATTATGCACTAAGCTTCAAATACTATCTAGATAAATAAGAGAATTTGGATTTTTGAAAATAAAAACAATTAAAAGCAAGCAAACAACTAAATGCAATTAAATCACAAAGATAAAATATGAGAGATAAGAGAATTCTAGGGATGTGCGTTCACAATTATGGTTATACAAATTCCAACTACAATACCCTAGCACAGTTTATACTTCGATAGAACGAGTCACACTAGTTATGCCCATGCGGTACAAGCGTAGATTACTAACACTAGGGTTGTCAATCCTAGATTCGTAACTCCTAAAAGCTCCTAAGACCCTTGAAAAGTCCGCATCAACCCCTTGCACAATGAAGAACTCTCAAATTTATGCTATGAAATTAATTGTCAAATATGAAGGGTGAAAGATTAGGGTTGGAGGAGGAGCTATGAAAGCTCCCCTTCTTGGGGCTATGGAAGGGTGAATTCTATGAATGAGGCTATTGGGTATATATAGTCTTGAGAAGGATTTAAATTTGGTAATAAGTTTCCTCCAAGTATTAGGAAAGATAGAATTTTCGTGCCCCATAGTAGAAGGAAAAGATTTGGCTTCACAAGGTAATAATTTCTTTCTTTCTTTAAATTTCCGCCTGGACTGCAGTTGACAGCTTTGTGCGACTTTGGTAGAACGGTCATGACTCTCTCCATAGAACTTCGATTGAGGTAATATTTGTACCATCTTGAAGCTATTTTCAAGACGAAGAGAATGGTGTGTAGAACGCCCTGATCGGACTTTAGGATCGCCGACAAATTGAGTTTGAACATAGTTGTCGTGCGCCGCGTTATCCCGGCGGTCACTGGCAAGGGTCTAGCGACCGCTGGAGAGTGTCAGAGCCTTCTGGAGTCTTTGCAGCGACCGCTGCACTTGTTCCAGCGGCCCGCTAGGCGTCCTTCAGCTCCTGCTTCTGGAAATTCACCTTTATATGCTCTTTTTCTGCTCTATTTTGCACATTTATCACAAAATACGTCAAAATACCAAAATGGATAAAATATGCAAATTATGGACATGTAATGCAATTTTGACACTCAAAACGGACCAAATAATGGCCTTAAAACCGTGTAAAATCTGAGCGTATCAAAGGTTATCACAGAAACCTTTGTTTTCTGAAACAAAAATACTTCCTTCATCCTATTAGAAATGAAACATTTGCTTTTAAGCATGAGATTTTATGTAGTATTGTTTTGTGAGTTAAAGATGAGATAATAAGAGAGATGAAAAGTAAAAATGATGTTGTTTCCATTGTAGGAAAGATTTCATTTTTAATGCGACAACCAAAAAGAAAAAAGTTTCATTTTAAATAAGACAAATGGAGTATTATTATAAAACTAGTGTTAGCCTACGCGCTATGCGCGACACATAATATTTTTGTTCTATTAATTAGATATTTTGAATAAATTAAATAAATAAAAAATAACATCATTACATAATATTAAAAAATAAAAAAATATAGTACTATATAGAATAATATGTTAAATAGACATAAAATTAAATAAATTCAAAATTAAATAACATGAAAATATTTGTTAATTACGATACTTCTCAATATGTTATATAAATTAAATAAATTAATAATAACATCATTACATAAGATAAAAAAATTAAAAAATATAGTACTATATAGAACAAGATAAAATGATGTACAAAGCAAATAAAACATAAACATTATAACAATAAAACAATAAAAAACAATAGTTTGTAAGACTTAAAAAAAATTACTATGTGTGAACAATTTTAATTGTACAATAATAAGAATAGCAAAATAAAATAAAAAATAAATAATAAACACAAACGCAAAAATAAATGTGATAGTTTATGATCTTCGTCTTTTTTGCTTCCTTTCGTGATTTCGTTGCTTAAGGTGTTTTCTTTGCATGAAAACTATGGAGTGGTGAAGTTGGTAACAAATGTGTAATGTTATAGCTTCAAAATATTATAGATAGTCAGAATGTAAATTCTATATTTGTAAAAATAGAACATTTATAGTATGGACAGAAAAATTGAAATAAAACTAATAAAAATAAAACAAACTAACATCAAGAAAAAACTGAAATATGAACTAACATTGTTGAAACAAATTAATCTCAAATAAATGTACAACTATAGGTAAAGAGTAATAACCATTTTAAGAAAAATTCTTCCTTTTGCAAAGAATCCGTGATGCAATGGGACATGACCATGAGAAATTAATTATAAGCTAGCAAATGATACATATTTATAGACAAAAAGTTGAAAGTATTATGTAAATTACTTAGAACCGTGCCTTGAATCCTTGTTCCATGCATGGAAAAATAAACAATGAATGATTTTAGCTTTAGATAAATAACTAAAATTTAGTAATAAGCTAAGCATCGACACACATACCATCCAATCGTGGAACACACATTCCAAGAAGATTACATGGGCTTGTCCACGTTTAATGAACATTAACATGCATGCACAACACTCGAACATTAACATGAACTAGTGTTAGCCCACGCGCAATGCGCGACACATAATATTTTTGTTCTAATTACATTGTGAATAAACTAAATAAAATAAAAATAAAATCTTTACATAAGATTAAAAAATATATATTTATATTGTATAATATATTAAATAATTATACATGTAAAATTAAATAAATTCTAAATTAAACCAACATGAAAATATTTGTTAATTATGACACTTATAGGTCTCCACATTGAAGAAAAATATCATCGTTACAACAAATATACTTCAGTACTATAATAATAATAAATTGGTATAAAATATTTAATACACAACTAAAACGTATGATGAGGACAATAATAAACAATAGATCGTAAGAATGTAAAAAACTTATATGTGAACAGCCTTCATTGTACAATTATAAGAATAGCAAAATAAAGAACAAATATAAAATAAAACCCAAACTCCAATATCCCGCTGACTCTTACCCAACCTTATTTTCCTTCTTAAACTCCAAATTAATGATTGATGCATATGCGCGAAAACAAATGTGATAGTTTATGATCTTCGTCTTCTTTGCTTCCTTTCATCATTTTGTTGGTTTAGGTGTTTTCTTTGCATGAAAACTATGGAGTAACGAAGTTGGCGACAAATATGTAAAGTTGTAGCTTCAAAATAATATAGATAGTCATAAATTTATGCAATTTCTATATTTGTGAAAAAAAGAACTATTATAGCATGGACGGAAAAATTAAAACAAAACCACAACAAATAAAACAATCTAACTAAGAAAAACTTAAATATGAACTAACATTACCGAAATAAAATAATATTACATAAATGTACTACTATAGGTAAAGAGTAATAACCATACCGAGAAATATTTTTCCTTTTGCAGAGAATTCATGATACAATGGGACAAAACAATGAGGAATAAATTATAACCTAACAAATGATACATATTCAAAGAAAAAAAGTTAAAAGTATTATGTACATTCCTGGGAACCGTGTCTTGAATTCTTGTTCCCTGCATCAAAAAAATAAACAATGTATGATTTTAGTTTTAGTAAAAGACTTAAAAAATAGTAATAAGCTAAGCAACGACATGCATACCATCCGATCGTGGAACACACTCCAAGGAGATTACATTGGTTTGTCCAGGTTTAATGAATTTATAAACGCGCACGCACCGGCCTAAAATTACTGACTGTAGATCGTTAAAGAAATTCCATTATGTGAACAAATTTATATTTTAGCGGAAAGTTGTGATGAAGTGAAGAGAGAAATTGAAAAATGAAATAGCATCTTGCAATTGATACATATTTATAGATATATAAAGTATTGAAAAGGAATGATAAGTGTGACTGTTACAAATTAATAATTTGCATGATTACATTCATTTTTGTTTGTTTTTTTTACTTATGAGGAACTGTAGTGATAATTGATAAACGTAATCTAAGTTTATGGAATAAGAAGCGTTTTATTTTTATATATTAAAGTCCACAAGACCTAGAATTTAATTAGTTGACCTTTCAATATAATAACTCTAAAATTTATATAGGTTCATTAATCAATTAATAATTCTTAATTATAAAGAACAAATTAACGGCTGCATTTAAGATGTAACTGCCGTATATAATTTTATCATTGCGCATACAATGAATTAGTTATTTCATAAATATTCAAATTAATTCCATAATTTATAAATATTCTAGAATGAGGACAAAACTTATAAGTATTTCATAAGAAGGCCAAAACTCGCCTTTTATATATGTATAGATTCCATGATGTGAACAAATTTTTACTTTTGCCTCAAATTTTTACTCTTGCAAATTATACATATTTATAGATATAAAGTATTGAAAATGAATCATTAATGTGGCAGTTACAAAATAACACGGAACCATTGTATTTTGTCCAATCACTAATTTGAATATTGTGAGTCAACAAAGTAACTCCTAAATTGAGTGAGACTAATAATCATCAAAATAATTGTCAAAGTAACTGACAATGTAAAATAAATATAAATAAATATAATATGGTGATTAGTTATTCCATAAATATTTAAATTGATCCCATAACTTATAAATATTTTGGAATAAGGACACAACTTATAAATATTTTAAAAGAAGACCAAAACTCGCCTTTTATATATAAAACCGGAGTAAAACAAAAACCAGGAAGTTAAAAATATAACTCAAAATAAGTAAATTATCTTTTTCGCCCCTATGAAGATCAACAAAACCAGCACCAAGTTGATCAAACCACTGACCCCAACTCCTCAAAACCTCAAGAACTACCACATTTCCTTTCTAGATCAGCATGTTGTGAAGAAGTACATTGCTGTTGTTCTCTGCTACCAATCGGCCCCCGACAACGGCCGGTTGGAAGAATCACTCGCCGAAACCCTAGTCCACTTTTACCCTCTCGCCGGAAGATACATCAAGACCGATCTCATGGTGGATTGCAATGACCAAGGCGCCGAGTTTATCGAAGCAGAAGCTCAAGACGATGTTGAAGTAACGGATATGATCGGGAAGACCGACACCATCCACCTCTGTCCAGAGCAATACTTTGGTCTGGACGAGGGTGCTGATGATCCGCTCCTGTCGATCCAGGTCACGCGTTTCTCGTGCGGTGGGGCCACCATCGCAGTCAGTGTTTCTCATAGGGTTTTCGACGTGTCATCTCTGGAGACATTCCTTTCTGCTTGGTCGAGCGTGAGTAAAACGGATGGAGGAGTCGTCCCGGTCATCCCATCTTTCGTGCTCGCCACGTTGCTTCCAAACAAGGATGAAAAATTCGGGCTGGATTCGAACAAGTGTCAAGGAAAGGAGCAAAAGATTGCTGTGAAGCGGCTTTTGTTCGAACAAAAGGCCTTAACGAGGCTCAAGAGTGAGAGAAGTATAACAATAGTCTCTTCTCACTATCAAAAATTGAGACGCAATTACTAGCGTTAGAAAATTATTAAAAACACAAAATAAACCGTCCAGAACAAATTATCTTAATAAAAAGACGCTTTCTAATTTTTTTTTGGGACACTAAAACACTTTATAAAGCGTTGGTGGTAAAATTAGATGCACAAATTAGCTTCTTTAATAGCATTAAAAAGTGTCCTTATCCGATTTTTTTTGTTGCAGTGTCTGGTGTTCGTGTAGCTTGTGCCGTCATAACAAAAGCCTTGATCCGTGTTGACCGCGCAACGCAAGGCAAGAGAAGAGACTTCGTCGTGTTTCAGCCAATCAACATGCGGGGGAGGACCAGCGCGTCGTCTCCTAAAAACGCTTGTGGGAACATGTCGTTTGGCTCATTCACACGACGCGTTTCTTCTTCTGAGGAGGAGCTCGGGATAGGGGAGCTCATGGATCTGATCAGGGACGGTGTGCGGAAGGGCATTGCCGAATACAAGGAGATACTAGATCCGCATCGAGACGGGCGCGATGTCATCATACATGTTCGCAACAAGAATATAAAAGAGGTGTTTAAACCTGAGACCTTTGTGGTTTCTTTTACAGATTGGAGCAAGTTTGGATTCTATGAAGTGGATTTTGGGTGGGGGAAGCCGATTTGGAGCGGCGTCGGGCCGCAGCGGCCGCGTGGGAACCAGACTATAATGATGAGAAGCAAAGAGGGAGATGGGATTGAGGCGTGGGTGCACTTGAATGAGGATGACATGGATTTGTTTGAGCAAGATGAGGAGATCAAATTATTTATATCCTAAAATAGTACTTTAATAACGTTTTTATGAATTCACTTTTGAAATAAGTCTTTGTTAGTGTTCAGCATTCCTATTTCTTAGCTAGTATCTGTTTAGATAGTGTTCCTTATTGTTATCTATTTTCAGTTATGATAATTTGACCTTGTGTTTTTAGAGGTCTTATAAATAGCACCTCATTTTAGTGGAATAAATAAGTCATTTTGAGTCATCTTCTTCTTCTGATACGTTTTTTGGCTACAAATATTATCTCATTCTGTGTTCTCTGCCTTCTTTTTCCAACATGTGTATCTTGCAATTATGGTATAAATAGTAGTAGTAATATTTTTATGTGTTATGTGTAAGTTTTCACAAATGTGAAAATAGAATAAGTTTTCATAAATATAATGAGTTTTCAGTTTTACTAAAAAATTTGATGTCAAAGTTCTATAAAAATGATCGAACCCAAAGAGAATTTCATAGAAACTTTAATGTAATATATTAACAAATAAAAAACTGTAAAATTTATTTTCTCCACTATTTATGTGAGATCCATATATAAGAGCATCTCCAATGGAGATAAGAATTGGAGATAAGCTAGTCACAGGCTAGCCACTGATGCAGTTTCAACGTAGAAATCGGGCAAAAGCCGGCGGTGTCAGATTGATTTGAAATTCGCACGGTACATGCGAAACGCAATTTGGGATCGAACTCATCACGACTTGGTCGAGATGATGGACGATGGATTTTGGTCATCTGACATCGTTTAGGGGGCGAAAACTGCAATTTACTGTTTTTATCGGCTTATTTTTAATTTTTAATTTTCTGTTTTATTTCCTTATGAACTTCTAGGGTTTTTTAAACGCTTATAAATAGCGTTGCTTTTGTTTTGGGCCGGAGTTGAATTTTTGATAATAATATTTCGTTTTTCATTGAAACTAGGGTTTCTCTGAATTTCTTCTCCGTTCAGTCAATTTCTCTATACGTTTTGCATCAGCCACTCTCTCTCCCTGCCACGTCATCAACACTAAAATTTCACCTGCCACATCATCATTTTAAGTAAATAGACTAGCCTAAGGCCACAGGCTAGCCGCAGTAAAAATAATTAAAAAACAACTAAATTTACGGAATTAAATATACGATAAATTACGGAATTAAATTTACGAGACATATTAATTTCATTTAAAAAAAAGTACATTCATTAAAAAAAAATACATAATAAAGAAAAAAACTATCGCCGTGTAGTCTTTCGTGCCCACAACTCTTCAATTAAATCCTTTTGGAGTTGAATATGAGCATCCACTTGGCGCATGTCGGCATGTGCCTGGATGCGGCCGACTTCATCGTGAGGTACCCCACGTCGTACGTTAGGGGTGGCCATTCCGTGACTTGGACCGGCTGCATCGCATCGTCATTGGCCCAATTAGTCGGCTTGTACGCCTTCGTCTTCGACGATCATGTTGTGCATGATAATGCGGGCGTACATTATATCAGCAATGCAACCGACATCCTACAAACGCGTTGGGCCCTTAATTGCCGCCCATCGAGACTGGAGCACACCAAATGCGCGCTCCACGTCCTTGCGCGCCGACTCCTGCCGTTCTGCAAAGTAGGTCTTCCTGTCATCATTTGCGTGCCTGAACGTCTTCACAAAGATGGGCCACCTAGGGTATATCCCATCCGCCAAGTGGTAGCCCATATCATGCCGGTTGTCGTTGGCCACAAACTGACAGCCGGACCGATGCCCGACACTGCTCGTTGAAAAGGGGCGACAAGTTGAGGATGTTTAGGTCGTTGTTCGACCCAGCTACCCCAAAATATGCGTGCCAAATCCATAACCGATAATCAGCTACGGCCTCGAGGATCATCGTGAGATTCTTTTCCTTGTAGCCGGTCGTGTAGGCCCCCTTCCAGGCGGTCGGACAGTTCTTCCACTCCCAATGCATACAATCTATGCTGCCTAACATCCCGGGGAATCCATGTTGCTCCCCGTGCATCTGCATCAGATCCTGACAATCTTGGGGGGTAGGGCTAACGATACGCATAAACAACTCCCTGCGCATTCTAAAACGCTGTATGAATAGGTTGGCCCCAAACCGCGGGTTATCTGAGAAGTAGTCGTCATATAGCCGCTGATGTGCAGCTACGTGATCCCGATCAATCACTGTTCGGCGGTGGACAACAGGTCGAGGGCGAGGTACCGTCGGCTGCAAGGCCCTTTGCATGTACCGCTCTATCTCGCGGTTCATGTAGGCGTCCAATGACTCGTTCATTCGCCGTTCCTCCTCAGCATCCTCACCACTACCTCCACTACCACAACTACTACCACCCGCGTTACTCATTTTGCGTTGTTGCTCTTGTACATAAATTTAGATAGAGAGAAAACTCGTTAAAACAAGTGGTGCAAATGAAAATGACGTGAAAATCACGAATATATAGTGTTTCAAAAATTTTAAAAAAAATAATAATAAAAAATTGCGCTGGCTGATCGCTCGCTGATCGCCAGCCTGCAATGGCGGCCAGCGCATCGGCCAGCGCCTAGAAATTGGCGTGCGCTCACCTAATTTCTCGCCGATTCGGCGTTGGCCGGTTGCAGTAGTTCGGCTAGCCGACCGGCTAGCGCCGCGAATCGGCTAGCCGATGGGCAAGCCGCTATTGGAGATGCTCTAAATCGTGGCAACTAAAAAGGAAACAATGGGAAAACACAAAAATCAAAACAAAATTCGGACGATAATAAAATGATGTTTTCGTCTCTTAAACGATCTCCTATTGATTGAGTGCTTAGTTAGTTCCTTAGCCCATTTCACAAATTCAGTCTGAATTAAGTGATTTCTAGACAATGACATTTTCAGCTTAGACTATAACTACATTATCTGTCCTCATTAAGTTGTCTCAAGTGTTCTCTTCTTAAAAATAGATAAGCTTATCCCACTAATTGGGCTCATTGATCAGTCCTACACGACACGCAAATCCTACTCCACATGTTCATCTTGCATAAGTTAGGGCATCCACAATGGAGGCCTATCTCTGGAGCCCATTTCAGAGCCTATCTCTATTTTCTCATGCTACGTCAACAAACCTATCTCAGAGCTATCTCCCTGCAATGAGAGTCCATCCCAGAGTCTATCTCAGAGTCCATCTCATTTCTATATCATTACTATTTTTATATATTTCACTTTTAATTGTTGGTGTAAATTAAAGACAACGTAATATAAGGTAAAAAAACAAATTTCATTAATAACAAGCGAGTTTCCCGCAAGCAGGTTCGGAAACTAACCTCCTTGGCCGGGCAAACTGGTTCCCATCGTCGGAATTAGTGGACTCATCGGAATTTATTTGTTACAGAGAAGTAAAAAATTAAGATTGGAAAGGAATGAATGTGAATTGGGGAATAAGGTATATATAGTGTAGATGAGATGAACTAATTTTTTTTTAAAAAAAATAGATATCGGCCCTGCATCGGCCCGAAGATCTCGCAATGGAGGCCGATAGACAAGCCGATGAGGGCCGATATTGGCTGGGGCGATGCAACGACCTTGGGGCGGAGGCGGAAGGGAGTGGCCATCGTCTCCCTCTCCATAGTGGAAGCTAGGGCTGACAATTTTCAACACAACACGATAATCCGACACGAATCCGCACTAAATTATTGGGTTGGGGTCAAGCCTTATTGGGTGCGTGTCCTTATCGGGTTGACCCATTAAGAACCCGATAATTTCGGGTTGGATGCAGGTCGGATACAGATAACCCATTAAGAAATAATATTATTATTTTTATTATTATTTAAAAAAATATATATTACTTTAATTTTTTTATTTCTTGTAAATTAGGTCTAATTAGTAAAAAAAGAATTTTATCGTGTAAATTAGGTTGAAAAATAAGGTTTAATCGTGTAATATTAGGTTCGGTCGTTATCGTGTCGTTTCAATCCATGTTATATCGTGTCGGGTGTGGGTTGTGTTCAGATTTGAAGGTAGCAGGTCGGGTTCGTGTTCGGATTTACAATTTCCTTAACAGATCGGATTCGAGTTAGGCCTTATTGGGTTGGGTCGTTATCAGGTTGACCCGATAAAGGTCCAATCCGCACGATTCGCCAGCCCTAGTGGAAGCCGATTGGGGGTGGGGGAGGGGGAAGGGGGGAGCAATCAACCCCCATTGTGAGTGCTCTTAAGGGTTAGACTTAAATTACTCCTTCTGTCTCTTCAATATGTGTCCTACTTTGACTCAACATGAGTTTTAAAAAATGTAAAGGAAAGTGAGTTGAAAAAGTTAGTGCTAGGTGGATCATACCTTTTTATAATATAATATGAGGAAAATGATTTAATAGATTGTGAGGTCAATTACCAAAATAAGTAAAAGTGAAGTGAGACAATTAATAAGGGACAAACAAAATAAGATTAAAATAGTTATTTAAATCACCGAATTTGGTTAAAATCTGATCTATTCCAAAAAGCTTAAATTCCACTAATTAAATCACGAAGTTTCAGATTTTCTAGTTTATCCCATGGGTCTAATTTTAGGTGGAATACTTGCATCTCTACATTGAAATCCATCTTGAAATTTCAATCTATGTCAACAAAGATACTATCTAAAATTTGACTCATGGGGTAAACTACAAAAAAAAAAAACTTTGTAACTTAATTATCGGATTTCTAACTTTGTGAGATAGATCAGATTTTGACAAAACTTGATTATTTAAATGGCTATTTTCCCTATCAAGAAATATATAAATTATTTTATTTATATTTCTTGTTTATATATAAATGGGGAGTTATCAATTGCTAACTAATTAGCAATCCCAAACTAAGACTAAATCTTAGCCATTAGATTAGAAGATCTAGGGGTTGAAATAATGCCACATGGATTATATTTTTAATTAAGAAAATTAATAAATAAAATTAATAAATAAAATTAATAAATAAAATTAGAGAGTATTAATGTCAATTCCCTCTCATTAAAATCATCTTAAAACTTTAAATTTACGTAACTCTCTCGATTTAAATGATTTTTTCACAAAAAAATAGCAAATTAAAGATAATTTTATAAGGATTCCAACGAGATCCCAATTGCATATGTTCCAACGATGTTCGGATGATGAAATTTGATATTTAATATTTTTTATTTTAGTTTTCGTAAATGTTGATAACCAGATTTTTATCAACAAATACATAAAAAAATCTCAATAAAACAATGTAAAAATTTCAATAAATATGAGTTGATATTTCCTTGTACTAGTGTTGATATTCTTATGTCATATTGTTGATATTTGTAATACACTATGTTAATATAAAAAAACATTCACGAAAATTATCATATGATAACATAATGACGATATTACCCTTTTGTTGATATTTTGTCTACTATTTATTGAAATTCGTAAGATTTAATCTCATCCACTCATTTTAAAATCTAAAGGTGGAGATTTGGTCTTGATTTTAGATTAGGGTGCTATAAGCATTAGAATATGACCCATATATAAATTACTTAAATATATACATTATTTTATTTATATATCTTGAATTTTTTCCATTTCTCGTTCTTTATGTCCTACGGTATTCCGCCATTCATTTTACTGGTAATATTTCATAAATTTTGTTGTGAAAATAGAAATATTACTATTATTATTTAATAAATATAACTGAAGCATATCACTTGTTTAATAAATCTAATTGATATTTATTACTGAAAGTAAAAATTTAAGTGTATATGCAATATTTTACGATGTGGTGGAGATGGCCAGTGCCGAGCGCCATGTTGTAGGTCTGGACATATCAGGCATTGCCATTAAGAAAGCAATGAAAGTAAGAGATGATTTTATAAAAAAGTTTGCAACTTTCCTTGTAGATGTGATGAAATGTTATACAAAAAGACTTCGCAACGCCCTATTTTGATATCGGTGTAAACGAACTTTTGTGTGCCTATATCACTTGATCAATGTATCGAATTTGTACAATATTTTGCATCGAGGTTCTTGTGTGTAATCCACAGTAGTTATGATGGTTGCATTACATTGTAGTTGAAGTCTGGTTCAGCAAAGGCAGAGCACTGTACTTTCTTAAAGGGTGACTTCTTCACATGGTGTCCGGCTCAGTTGTTCGATCTCATATTTGATTACAAGTAAGTTTCCTCGCCCTAGGGACATGACATGCATTCATGCTGCATTTTCATTAAATCGACCTCTACAGGTTTTTTTGTGCCATTGAACCCGAGCTAAGATCGTCGTGGGCCAAGAAAATGTCCCAGCTTCTCAAACCAGATGGGGAGCTCATAACACTAATCAATCTGGTTAGTCAAAATATATATACTGCATACTTGAATTATAAATACTAATAACGCGGAAAAAACTTGCGTACGTATTTATTTGAAGCACTTATATCGTTTGCATGCTATTTTTTTTGTCAGATCGATGATCGTGAGGGTGGTCCTCCGTTTAACGTATCAGTTTCCGAGTAATTTCCACTTGTTTTTTCCCTACACTTCAGCTTTGAACTTGTCTGGTGTGGTTTTCATGATTTCGTTTATCTACACAGTTATGAAGAGGTGCTGCATCCTGTTGGTTTCGAAGCAACGTGTGTTTCAGACAACGAGTTGGCTATTCCTCGTCAAAAGGTAGATTGATTTCATGTGAATGTGGACAAGTCTTGTGATCGAAAACATCATATTTCTAACATCGATCGTTCTTGAACGCATGGCAGGGACACGAGAAGCTAGGAAGATGGAGAAGGAGAAGGGTTTCATCATATTCTGCAGAAAAACACAGGGACATGTTGACAAGTTGGGATGCTTGTCTATCTTGTTTCCTTTGTCTCGGCAATGAAAAGGGAGGCAAATAAACGGTTATTCATTGATGAGCTATACTTTGATTTATGAGAATGGAATGAACATAAAAAATGGTACCCGATTTTTTACTTTTGCATAAAAATAGTCAATTTTTTTATACAACATTTTTGATACCTGGTCCTAATATTTGCCCAAAAAAAGACGTTTTCACATGTTTGTCATGAAGGGCATTTTCGGGCATACCGAAAAAAATCTAAAATGGGAATATGCTCTATTTTCTTTTTAGTCCGTCCCACAAGAATATGCATTTAATAAAATTTGAAAACTCCTTTTTCTCTTATGAGGTGTGAATGTGATTCATTTTCCACTAACAATACTTTAATTACTTTTTCTCTCTACATCTCTATAACTTTACCAATTTTGCATTAAAATCCGTGTTAAAACCCAAAGTGTATATTCTTTTAGGATGAAGGGGTGTAAGTATATTATAAAAATCTTCTCTCTTTTTTCTCTTCTTCTTCCCTAACTAATTTGATGCATATAAAAATTGTGTTTTCTTCCACCTTTAACAATATGCCATACATTTTTCCATTTAAATTGCAAGTGCATTCCAATTGGCATGGATATAATATTTTCCTTTGTAAGGCTACTAAACTAATATTTCTAAATTCTAGTAACATGAAAATTTGCTACTTCACACAGTATAAAATTGGATATTACAATCTGAAGTCTTTCCATATTGCCAAAGCCACCCCATCGAATTCAGAAATTTTCAAATAATTAAACAACATATTATCATTGCAAATTAATTTATTTACAATTAATGTCATTTCACTATAAAAAAAGTCTACTTTCTACTAACATTTATTTTATTAATTATATATTACTATTCATGCCAAAATGTTTCTATTTAATTGATCAATATCTGGTTTTAACCTATACTTACTCCTATAAGTTCGTTGTAAATATTATGAATTCTTTGAAACCGCGAAAAACTTGTCCCTCTATTTTAGTTTCTCTGTGATCACAATCTGACATTTTCTTTCTGCATCCGACATTCACTCTCCCTCCCAATTTTCAATTCCCATCTCCCAACTTTGATCAAAACACTAAAATTGAAAATTCTTGAGAAAAAAGCAAAACAAAAATGGACGATCCACCCAAAGATCCCGACGCCAAGGCGGTAGATGAGGTATCCCAGTCGCCTCCGCGCCCGAAATCCAAGTTCTACAGCCAGCAGCTGCCCAAGACGAGCGGCAGCCACCACCCCCGCAACCACAGCCTCGACGGCGCCGACGTCATCGGCGCCTCTGACGAGGAAGACTTGTACCGCTATCCCGTCAACCACATGATGGAGACGGGTGATGGCGCCGACGCCAGCGAAGACGCTCAGATGCTGCCCAACGAGCCGCTGCCCGAGTTCATTGGCAGCGGCGGCGGCGTCGGGGTGTTCAAGGCCCCTATTAGAGCCGCGATGCACCCCACCCGCCCGCCGTGTATCGAGATTAGGCCTCACCCTTTGAGGGAATCTCAGGTTGGATATTTTAATTATCCATTGTCCAATTGTGTCAAAATATTGATTTTAATTAAATTTTTTAATATGGATGTTGAGATGAAAAGAAAGTTGGACAAATTGGAGAGTACACCTAGAGTTTTAATAAGAAATTGATAAAGTAAGAGATTGAGAAAAATGTAGATAAAGCATGAGTGAGAAACTTTTCATTTATAGAAATGAGACTATGTTATTTTTCGTGGACAGATAGAATATCAGTTAAAAAGATTGAAAAACCAACATGGTTGGCCTAGTGTTCAACATCTCATCCCTTAAGACCCTTGCCATGTAAATGGAGCAAACACTTGGCCAGTCCCTACCGCTTAGTGTCCTGACTTTTGGGACAAGAGATTAGTCTCTAGTTGTCGGTAGTATGGGACATATACATTCATTAAAGTAAGAAAGAGAGAATAAAGTAATAAAGTAAGATAGGTGTTGAAGTTTTGTTTTTAGCTAAAAAAGAAATTGATCATTTGTGGTGGGACAATTCAAAATGGAAAGTTGATCACTTGTGGAGTAGGGTTGTATGTTTGTATTCACAATTGAATTAGCTACTGTGCTTTGGTAAATAGAAGATACAAGGTGTGTGGATTTCAGAATTTTGTTTGTTTGGAAGTTTCTTAACAAAGAAATCAAATTTGTGATAGCAAAATGTTATGTAGTTTGTCATTGTGTACTTGTCTTTATAACAAGTCTATTAAGTGTAAAAGAATCTAGAAGTTTGTGGACTTCAACAGGGTGGAAAATTAATAAAGACGATTGCTAGCACAGACACACAGCTGTGGGGAGGGCAGGAAACTGGTGTAAGAGTGTGGAAATATTCGGACACATTCGAGCCGGGGAGTGTAACGGAGACAGCTGGGCGAAGGTTACCAAGGGGAGACGAGGAGGCCGCCATGTTTCACGAGTCAGCAAGCATGTCTCAAACACTCTGCTTGATGATTGACGAAGCAAGTAAGATGGTTTGGAGCGGACACAAAGACGGTAAGGTTCGTTCCTGGAAGATGGACCAGCAGTTCACCGATGGCAACACCTTCAAAGAAGGCTTGTCTTGGCAAGCACACAAAACTCCTGTTCTTTCCATGACAATGTCTTTCTACGGTAACCCCTTTCTTTAATCTTTCTCGTATTTGTTGTTTATACATGTGTTCCGTTTCTTATGATCTCTGGGCTTGTATGTGAAGGTGACATATGGACGGGTGCAGAGGGTGGGAATATAAGGATCTGGCCATGGGAAGCTCTAGAAAAATCGCTTGGACTAACGCAGGAGGAAAGGCGGATGGCTGCTGTGCTGATCGAGAGATCAATTATCGATTTGAGAGCTGAAGTCACCACTAACGGCGTATGCAACATGCCCTCTTCGGATGTGAAATATCTGTTATCTGACAATGTTCGAGCCAAGGTTTGGGCTGCAGCCTCTCAAACCTTTTCACTATGGTACCTGCTCTCTCTCGAATTCATCTGGCTCGAGAAAATCCAAAAGTCTGATCGTTTGTATTAAACAGGAACGCTCGGACGAGGGAGCTTCTTAAAGTGTTCAACCTAGAGGGTCAGATTGAGAATCGCGTAGACAATCCATCTCAAGACCAGCCAGTTGAAGACGGGGATAATGCGAAGTCCGTCTCCAAGGGAAAAAAGGATAAACCACAGGGCTTCCTGCAGAGGTCGCTCAATGCTCTGATAGGCGCTGCGGATGCTGTTCGTAGAGTAGCAAAGGGGGCGGGAGCTTTAGTCGAAGACACAAAGAAGATAGAAGCAATGATGATTGCTGCAGATGGTGTGATTTGGACGGGTTGTTCGAATGGATTGATAATCCTTTGGGACGGGAATGGGAACCGTATGCAGGATTTCACTCGGCACCCTGCTGCTGTACAAAGCTTCTGCTCTCACGGTTCGAGGATATGGGTTGGATACGCAACAGGCAACATCCAGATACTAGACCTCGAAGGGAACTTGGTAGCCGGCTGGGTTGCCCACAACGAGCCTGTTATAAAACTAGTCGTTGGCCACGGACATCTTTTTAGTTTAGCCACACACGGTGGTGTTCGGGGGTGGAACATATCCTCCCCTGCTACCATCGATAGCACGTTGCGCCAAGAACTATCGGAACGAGCAGATATGTATACAAGGCAGGACAAAGCGACCATTATGATTGCAACATGGAACGTTAGCCAAGGAAGAGCTTCTGAAACGGCCCTCAAGTCCTGGCTGGGATCTTCAGCAGTCTCCGACGTTGATATTGTAGTTGTCGGCCTGCAAGAGGTGGAGATGGGTGCTGGTTTTCTTGCCATGTCTGCAGCGAGAGAAACGGTACACCTCTAAGTACATCAAGTGTGTGATTTCGATGATTTTTTAAATTAGAATTTGACAATTGAGTTTGCTTTTTTTTAGGTAGGACTAGAAGGGAGCGCTGTGGGGCAATGGTGGCTAGATAATATCGGCAAGGCTTTAAACGAAAGAACTGTCTTCGAACGTGTCGGGTCAAGGCAGTTGGCTGCCTTGCTGATAGCGGTTTGGTATAGCTTTCATACTCTTAAGGGCATTTAATTTATTGATTCTATATGATTAGGGAAAAATTTTTGGGTGACATCGTTCTTCGTTTCAGGGTAAGAAAAACGGTGAGGCCCCATGTCGGGGACTTGGATGTTGCTGCGGTGGCATGTGGTCTAGGGCGAGCTATAGGAAATAAGGTGCGCCGCTCTAGTCGTCCCTTGACATCGAAATGGTAATTTATGTCGTCTCTACACTTGCAGGGAGGTGTAGGATTGAGGTTGAGAGTGTATGATCAGCTGATATGTTTTGTAAATTGTCATTTAGCTGCACATTTAGAAGCAGTAAACAAACGGAATGCTGATTTCGATCATATTTTCCGAACAATGACTTTCGGTCGGTCTACGCAAACCGCTGGTATGGTGCGATGCCTCTACTTGTCTTGCTCTCTTCTTCTCTGTGTATATTTATTTTGGCTGCTTTATTCGTTTGGCTTTCCGTGGCTCCTCATTTTCGCAGCTGGTGTTTCGTCGGCTAATCAGGCTGTCAAGAACTCAAATGTATGGTTTAGTTTTTTAGTTTGTTTGATTTTGTTAAGTTTTGGTTTGGGTGAAGTTGTGTGTTTTTCTCCAGCAAACAACACCTACTAGTCCTGAAGAGGCCAGGCCTGATCTTGCTGAAGCTGATATGGTCATCTTTAATGGCGATTTGAATTATCGCCTATTCGGCATAAGCTATGATGAAGCTCGGGACTTGGTTTCGCAGCGAAGCTTTGATTGGCTTCGCCAGAAAGATCAGCTACGCGCAGAGATGAAGGCTGGAAAAGTCTTCCAAGGGATGCGGGAGGCCATCCTTATGTTTCCTCCCACCTACAAGTTCGAGATAGGAAAACCGGGTTTAGGAGGTAAATTCAACGCCTTATGTGATTGTCTAATCCGACACGAGGTCCGAGGATATGCTGGTCTAACGGTATACGTTTCAGGTTATGACTCGGGTGAGAAGAAACGCATCCCGGCTTGGTGTGATAGAGTTCTGTATCGGGATAACAAAGATGGTACGACGACGAAAGAATGCAGCTTAGATTGCCCCGTGATCGCCTCCATATCCCAGTAAGGCTTGTTTCTCTTAAACACTACTTCTTGTTGTTGCTTAAATGGTAGTGATGTTTGGATGTTGCGTTCAAGGTACGACGCTTGTATGGACGTGGTTGAGAGCGATCACAAGCCCGTCCGTTGCAAGCTCAACGTCGACATTGCTCATGTCGATAAAGCAGTTAGGAGGCAGGAGTTTGCCAAGATCCTCATGACCAACGAGGAGATCAGGTCGAGCATCGAGGAGCTGCGTTTCGTCCCTGATACGTCGGTCAGCACCGACACCATCGAGCTCCAGAACCAGGACACATTCTGCTTCAAGATCACCAATCCAAGTCCCGAACACTGCGTCTTTTTCAAAATCGCGTGTCTAGGACTATGCGCCAATGCGGACCCCAACTGCCGTCCACGTGGCTCATTCGGTTTCCCACGTTGGCTCCACGTAAATCTCCACTTCTTAATTCGCACTCGTTTTGTAAAATAAGAGAAAAATGTTTACTTTTACTCTTTTTCTGCTTTAACTATTTATTACTATATAATTTTTCAAAACTAATAGAACAAATGAGGTACAATGCTAACTATCCCACAACAGGTGGCACCAGCGGCCGGCTTGATCAAGCCGGAGCAAGAGGCGGACGTATCGGTGCACCACGAGGAGTTGCACAAGTTGGAGGAGTTGACAGGGGGAGCTGCACAAAGCTGGTGGGCTGAAGACGGCAAGGACAAGGAGCTCACCTTGTTGGTGACAGTACAAGGCAGTTGCTCGACCGACGTCAAAACCCACCGTGTGACTCTCCGGCACCGCTCCATTCCACTCGGATAGATTAAACACAAGAAGCCACAAGGCTAACAGGAAGGTACATATTTGTAGAAATGGATATTCTTTAATGTGTTTAGATTCAGTAATATATCAAGGAAAGCGTGGTGATATTTTGGTAAAAATAATGGATTCGGACAATTTTTAAATATTTGGATCCTTTTAATTTTCAACCCTAAAAGAATTGTATTTTAATTAGTAAAAGTACTTATCTAAACATAAATATAAAGTTGATGAATTTTTAAGACTTGCATATACAGGCCTCAAAAAAAAATTTGCAGTCATTTTTGGACTAAAATTTTACGTGTTCCATATAGGCAACCCTACACCCTACGCTAGCCCCTCCCCAATTAAAAACATTAAATTGCACTATTCACTACTATTGAATGCATCGCTGCTCCACTTATGTCACCTAAAATTCATCTTTTGGCAGATTCATAATTTTTAGAATTTGGGGTGCGATAAATTTAATTGGATCAGTTTATGTCTCTTTGTTACGTTTTGGCTTCGCACGAACTCGGTCATCTGAAGGCCTTGAAAAATCACTTCAGAAGTCTTTCTTTCAGTTAGTGAATTTTCATATTATTATTTAGGAATATTTTAAGGATTGGACTCATAGGCAAAATTGTAGGTTTTTAATTATCAAATAAGTAGTTATTAATCTTGACTTGTATAACCTGATATAACTCTCTAAACCCCGTTTGGTAGTCGAGTTGGGATTTACCATGTCAGTTACCAAATGAGAAATCATTTAGTTTTATATGAATAAATATTTAAGCACCATATTTGGTATATTAAATTGTATTTTTGTTTGAATTGTAAGTCCACCAAAATACCTTTATTAAATCTAAATTAAAATGGAATGATGAAAATTTGAGGACAATAAGATAATTTAAGTCATTATCAACCAACCTACCAACTTGGTTGGTTAATTTAACACATCAAAACATAGAAAATGATATGTGCCAGAAAACTAACACGGACAAAAGATAATTTAATTTATATACCAAACATCAAGTAGAGCTAGGAGAAACATAGCTACTAATACCATTCCTAATGACTCGTGCTTGTATTAGACTATTATTATGAAAGAAAATAACGACAAGTAAGAAATCTTTAGCAATTTGGAATTACAACACCATTCGAAATGACTCCTGCATTTTCACAATGTGAAGCTGCATGCTGTTGGTTAGAAAATGTATTGATGTAATTTAGATGAATATCTTGCAGATATATACGTTCACACGGCTTCGTCCAACTGCAAATCAACACCAACGCGTCTTGAGTCCATGATGTGCCTGTGATGTTGTAGAATGAAACGTCGCTTAGTTTCACCCCAGAGTTCTGCAAAAGATGAACAATCACGTTTATGGATATTTCATAAATACTAGAAGGAGTAACTAATTAATCATGCAAGAATTTATACCCCATTTGGACAATTCTTCTCTGGGCAATACTCTTGATCAATGATTATAGGGTTGGAAACATTTTGCATTTGCAAATTTTCAAACTTGATGTCTCTTGCGTATCCATTGAATGGTTTAGCCCATGTTTTAATCCGAACTCCGTTTTCTGTTCCTGTGAAGATAGAGTTGTTTACGACAATGTGTTCCACTCCGCCTTCGTCTGGATTGCCTCCCATACTTCCAATGCTGATAATCATTTTGAAATTTCAAACATTATTCATCAAATTCAAACCTCACTATTAGAAGCTCTAAAAAGTAATCAAATGTTTAAACCCTTATTTTAGACGAAACCCTAAATGACTCATGCTTAAACCCTATTAGACGAAACCCTAAAGGATTCGTGTTTAAACCCTACTATTAGAAGCCCTAAGCAATGATTAAATGTCCATTTGTGTTTAATAATCAAGTTGAATTTGAGATAAACATACAATTTAAGACATCCGTACATACCTAATGCCATGGCCAGGGCCGCAAACAATGTTGTCCATGTACATTTGGGTGGTGCCGGGGCCAATGGAGATACAGTCGTCGCCGGTGGCAATATTAGCATGGCTGACACTAATATTATTCGAATTCCCAATGTGGATGCCATCGGTGTTGGGGCTATCACCGGGAGCCACAATTGTCAAATATTGAATTATCATGTTGTTGCATCCATTAATAAAAACATGGACTGCGTGGCTGTTATGTGATGTCAAACCATTGATTTCCACATCGTTGCAACTTTGGAACGAGAACGACTGCAATCACCATGAAATACATTACCAACTTTATTTGATAATAATAAGAAAATTTGTAAGTGATAATTGTATAAAACATTTTCGGCGCTTAAAAGAGAAAAAAGTACAACTAATAACCAAACCCTTGAGTTGAAACTTAAATTAGTGAAATTTGTATCTCATTTTTGCATAATTATAATAATAAAATGTGAGTAGAATGAATTACTATGATGAATATCTATTTAATATTTATAGTTAAAATAAATGGAGAATCTTAATTGCAGAATGACTTAAAAGGTAAATCTGACTCTTAAAAGGGAATTGAAAACAACCATTTTAAAAAAGAAATGATTCTAGTATAGTTGGAAAATTTGTGTCTATTTTTGTATATGAGTATAATAATAAAATGTGAGTAAATGACTTAGTGTGATGAATATGTATTTATCATCTATTGTAAAAATAAATGGAGAATGTTAAATGCAAAATGACTTAAATATCGTGACTCTCAAAAAGGGAATTGGAAACAACCATTTTCAAAAAAAAGGAAATGATTCTCATATCACAATACACAAATCGTAGATTTAAGAAATGAAAATCATACTCAAACAATATGTCAAAAAGGATAAAAAGTCGAGTTTACCCTTGCTCCAAAGGGGCAATTGGCTCCACTTCTTTTACATGCCCAATAACTTGTGCCTCTTGCATCAATATCGCCGCCAACAACTGATAATCCATTCACATATTCGAATCTTATCCAAGCTTGATCAGAGAGGAAAGACTTGTAATCATATGGAGCTACAAGAGCTCCAATTATTTGGAGCTGCATTTTACTCTTGCAAGCTCCGCCAAACACTATCGAGTTCACCAAGAACGTCCCCTTAGGGACGTACATGGTGGATTGCTCAACCGAGCTGCAGGGAGCCGCCCAAGCCTTGAGGAAGGCCGATGACGAGTCCGTCACCCCATCGCCCTTCGCTCCAAAATTTACCACGTTATAGAATGCCGCATTGCACGTATGCAATGTTGCAATCAGTGCAAGAACAATTGTGTGAGACAATTTAAGCATAATTAGGGTTTTTAGTGTGTGAGGAGGAACAGATTAGTTTGATTCTGTTGAAAAAAATAGAGTGGTGTTGCTGTAATTTATATAGTAGGGTGTGTGTTGAGACTATAATTAGCATGTATCTTATTGTCTAGCGGCTAATTAATACGAATAACTTTTTTATAAATGTGATAACGGATAATTATGTTAGTTTGTTAGAGAAAGGATCTTACTCTGAAATAGCATATGATACTCCTAACCCATATAATTGGCTCACTCAAGAATCTTTTGGTCATATAGCTAGAATGATAATTTGTAACGTATATACTTAATTGTAACTCATTAAATGTGCAGATCGTATATACTTCTTATGTTATTTTATGTATATTGAACATAAGTAGTTTGTACAGAATTGGGGCAGGAAGATAAAACCAGAATTATATCGAATAAATGGATTTGTCACAAGGATTAATTAGAAAGTTATTGAATGATAAAGTTCTTAATTAATTTGATAAATTTTAATTTTGGAAACGACTAACGAGGAGTAAAAATTCCATAATCATTCAAAATATTAGTACTATCATTAATAATAGAAATAAACCAATATATTTGACTATTTGAGTTATCAGAAATAAGGCTTTGTACGAAAGGAGGAGTACTATTTATGTTTGAAGATTTGGGTCACTTACTGTATATTCTTTTACTTAGTAACTCGAATTGGAGAAAAATTTATAAATCAGACTTTGATATCGATAATTTGCATAGTTGATACTGCAATGACTCGTAGTACCGATGAGAATTTAACTCCACGAGATATTGAACAAAAAGCAGTGGAATTCGCCTATTTCTTGTACAGATTGTGCTAGTATATATCATCAGTTACTAACATAAACTGATTTAATTAAAGACAATTAAAGTTTTACATACAAAACTAAATATATGCTTCAACTATCTCATGCAAAACTATTCCCAGTACTAATTAGATTAACATATCTTTATATATATCTCTTTCTCAAAACAAGCAGCTCGATGGTTCGACAATGCCGGCCACCGTGCCGGCGGCATTGGAGCATGTTGCTCGTGCAGCTTGGTTTTTGTAACTAAGGTTAATGTTTTCCAATTTTATGGCATGACATGGACTACTCTCACTGCACTCGAATTTCACGGCTACTTTTGTTGCCGATGTACCTTCAACGTCTTGGTAAGTCACATTTGAGATTTTCACCCCAGATACCTGTCAAATAAATACATAAATTAATAATATAATTGTTGGATATTGGACTCCTTGCTTTGGACTTCTATTATTATTCAGTTGGGCTGCTACTACTGTTGAGCCCATAAGATTAATTGTTGGCCCAAATCGAGCCTGGCCCGTTTACTTATCCAGAATGGCTGGATGTGTGCCACCTGGCTACTCCACGCGGATCACGGCTCACAGCCATTGGATGAGTGTTGTGTTTGTTAAATGAGAGAGACCGGTTAGTCTTCTCTGTATTCGATACTCTCTCTCTCTCTCTTGTTCCAGAAACCGCCTTCATCTCTCTCCCTTCTCTCTAAGATTCCGGCGACTCTTGCCGGAGTTCTCCTTCGAGCTTTCAGTTCCACCGATGATTCTCAGTCCCTAAGAGTTCTACCGATGTAGATTGAGTGTTAGGCAACTTCTTCGGTTTCCTTCTCTTTCTAGGGTTTGGTCGTTAGTCTGTGACCAATCCCGAAGTGCTTGGAGTGTATAGTAAGGGGTCTTGCGTTCTTGGCTGTGTTCTGGGGTTGTGTGGGTGAGTCCGCGTGTGAGATAGCCGTGGTGTGCGTTGGCCGGTGAGATCTAGGGTTCCACTGATCTCTGGTTTGAGTTCGTTCAACGGTGCTCTCCTTTGTGACTTGCTGTGAGGATTGGGGAGGTCTGAGGCCTAGTGCAGTCACTGCTGTGACCTGAGCCACTCGTGGCCCGATTATCTGACTTAGTCTCTTTTGTGTTTAGATCCTTCGGGATCAATCTCTTGTGTGACTAATCCAGCTACTAAGTGTGCAGGTACAACCAGAAAAGATGGACTCTCAAGAACTAAGGAGTTCTTAAGCTTAGTCTAGGGTTTCTGTTTGTAACATTGTACTTAGTGTGTAATCAAGATACCACGGTTGTATTTGGCTTGTACCTCTGAGATTAGCCATCTCAGAACCAATCAATAAAAGAGGTCCCGGTAATTAGCGAATCCCGAGTGGTCTGATCCCTACACTAGCTAATTGATTCAGGATGCACTTTTCACATATGTCCTTTCAAAGATTCCTTTACTTTTCTCAAACCTGTGGAAAATGCTTTTGTGTCCATGGCTAATGACAAGAAGTGTAAAATCCTTGGCATTGGTACTGTGCTTTTAAAGTTTGAGAATGGATACTTGCTGCCTTTGAAAAATGTGAGATATGTGCCTGATCTGAACTATAATCTGCTGTCTTGCTCTTGTCTTGAATCTGAGGGTTTTGAGGGTAAGTGGGGGCAGGGTATCATGAAGATCTGTAAGGGTGTACTATGCCTGTTTAAAGCTGTGAAAAAGTGTAATCTGTATGTGTGTACTGCTAAGCCTCTAACTAGTTATGATCATAGTGTAAATCTGGTTAAAATGGATAAGGCTTTAATGTGGCATAATAGACTTGGGCATATGAGTCGAAGGGGTTAAAACTTTTGAAAAATTCTGATATTTTGAGTGAGTTGGATTTCAAAAATGAGCTCCCCTTTTGTGAAACTTGTGTGATGGGAAAACAGCACAGGGTGTCTTTTCCCACCCCTGTGACTGAAAATGTTAGTCAAGCTGTCTTAGAGTACTTGCATATGGATGTTTGGGGCCCTGCCTCTGTTACTACCCACTCTGGATCTG
>NC_062966.1:3364060-3392774 GCF_023119035.1 Salvia hispanica | reverse complement strand
AGAGTTCGATCGATCTCTCTTTACCCTAATTCGTTATTTTTACTAGGGATGTCAATTGGGCCGGCCCAGTGAATTTTGGCCAACCATATTCGGGTTGCAGGTCAATCGGGCGCGGGCTGATCGGGTTGTATTTTTCGAGTTATAAAGGTTCGACCCTAACCTTAAAAGCTCGGGTTTTGGGCTAGCCCAATGGGTTAATCGGGTTCCTACCGATAAATTGACATGCGATCAATCTAACAAATAATAATGAAATTAGTTATATTTATAAAATGTAAAATATTTTATTATGATCAATTTGATACATATGCTTAAACTCAAATATAAACATGATCAAATACTAATATTTGAGATTTGTGCAAAATAAAACATAAACATCAAGAAATTTTAAAGCATGTTTTAGAAATTTGAATAATTTTTTTAGTGAATTTGAAGTTTCTAATTTATTTATCTATTGTTATGTTAATAAAAAATTTAATATATAGCTTGTATATTTAAAATATATAATTGAAAGTTATTTTTGTAGTTATTTATATTACTCTCTCTGTCTCAGTTTAAGAGTCTTATTTTGCCATTTATGTTCGTCCTAGTTTAATAGTCTCATTTAGAATTTACCATATTTGGACATAAAATTTAACCTTATTGTTGATGAAATTTACACTAAAATGTTATTACTTTTATAAAAAAAAACAAACAAAATACTAAACATACAAAAAGTCAAAAGGTCTCACTTTCCACTACCCCACTTCAATTATTACACACTCCAACAATTTCTTAAAACTCGTGCCCTAACTAAATTGCACTCCTAAACTGGGATGGAGGGAGTATAAAATAATCAATGAAGTGTCGAATTATGAATAAAACAAATTGTACGGAAGAAATTTTATCGGGTTTTCGGGCCAGTCCATCGGGCTTTCGGGTCTGGCCCCAAGGGGTTGTGGGTTAATCGGATGCAGGCTAATCGGACTCTAATTTTATCGGGCTAGAAATTTTCAACCCTACCCTTATAAATTTGACGGGTTATTCGGACCAGCCCACAGATTGCGAGCTACATTAACATCCCTGCTTCTCGTTATTTATGTATTTCCATTATAAAGTAATACTAATATTTATAATTTATCCTAGAGTTCTTAGAGTGTAATCTATAAATAAAAAATACTGGTGGAGTAAAATAATATTGAAAGATTTAGCAAGGAAATAAATAAATGCATAGTTGTTTCCGTTCACATCTGGAATTAAGGGCGTATACCACCAAAATGTCACACAAAAAGGCCGTATTTACAACATCTAAGGTAACAAACTAACTAGTATGTGATAATTAAACATAAAAATAATTAGACCGATATGTCTCATGGGAAGTTGTTGTACATGTCACATATGCAATCCAAATCTATTAATACAAGTTTTCTCTAATCAATGTCATAATACCTATTCTTTGGCTGTCAAACCTAATTAGTGCAATTAGAATTGATTTCACATTGTCTATAATCATCTTCATCTAAATCATGGAATCATCTTCTCAAGTATTATTATGAAGCCATTGCTTGGCCACATTAGAGCATCCACAATGGGACAGAGGATGCGACGGACATGCATCCTCCGCCTCATAGTCCACCACTGCAGCACCACAGACTATGCACACATTATCCTCTGCGAGGATGCATCGTCCGCGGATTATGACACGGAGGATGCATCCTCCGGCCTATCCTCCGCCCCATTGCAGGGGGTGCAGAGGATATAGGCCAGAGGATGCACACATTTTTCAATATATTTTTTTCTTCTTCTATATATGTCACCATTTTTTTACTTCATTTCACACCTTTCACTCCACTCTCTTCCCCATCTCAATTTCTCTCTAAATTCAATAATGAATTCCGAAGATTTTCATATTTGCAAGCATAAAATATAAAAAATAAAAAATAAATATTGACAATAGGATTGCCTTTAATTTGTGGTGTTTTTATATTTTTATTCTTGCTAATTGATATATTTGCAAACATAAAAAATAGGATTAATGAATTTTTGTAGTGTTTAAATATTCAAATAATAAATAAAATGTTTAGGACGGGCTATAGTCCGCTCCATTGCAGGTGAAAGTGACAGGATAGAATGCTGATGTGGCGGAGCATAGGGCAGGAGCTTAGGGCGTCGCACCCTCCGCCTCATTGTGGATGCCCTTAGTAAAATAAACATTTTTATCAGCACTCTTACCCATACTTTATGTTTTCAACCGTATACATTTTGGTAAATAGTAGGAGTAGTATATAGTAATAATTGAAATTTGGATTATTTTTTTAAAAAAAATATCCTATGTATTAACAAAGTTTGTTGTCCAATATTAAAGTCTCGACTCCGCCACTGGCTAACCATGATGACTGGCAGTAGAGGTCCAGAGTAATTCTCATAATTTTCAAATTTTTTATTTAGTTCCATATTAAATCGCCAGAGAATAATTTTTATATCCGAATTTTAGAGATATTATAAGAAGACATTAGCAAAAAAAAATTGGTCCTACGCATATCTTCCGCCCTTGCAATGTACTCAAAGTAAATGTGTTGTTAATGATATTGGAGATTTTCTTTGTAGTAAAAGATGAAAGAAAATATTTGTTTCTACTTGTAAAATACATATATTGATTCAAACAATAGGATTGCCTCAAATTTAATAATTTAAGTACTTGCTTTTATTTACAAATTTATGCATAACCCATGCTTTATTTGAAGGGATATTTGAAATTATCCGAATAAATCACGTTCTAAGGTACCCAAATTGGAATTAGCCGAAAAAAATTTCAACTTGCATCAAATATCGTCTAAAGGTGTGTGTATCTTCAATGGTAAAAAAAAATATCCTTATATATCTCCAATATAATTAAATATGTATTGGTCTTTGCCCATGCATCTTAAGTTGTGCAAGAAGGAAAAAAAAAGAAAAAAATTTCTATGATTAATGTAAATAATTTTATTGAGACTTAGGTGTGTGACGTTTTTTAAAATATCAACTATTTCCATTTTGGACTGTTCATTAAAAAATAGAAACTTTCGAATCTTTCTATTTTAGGACTGGACCCCACAATCCAATAACTCTACTTTCACTACTTTTTCTCTTCTTTCACTTTACTCAATTTTCTCTTTCTCTCTTACTTTACTAATTTTTCTTACTTACTTTACCAATTATGTATTAAAACTCGTACCGTTTTTTAATACGGATGGAGTAGGTTTTTTTGGTTAATAATTTAGATTTATTAATGAGTAATTTTTCCATGCATTGCATTAGGATTCAATCAACATTTTCTCAAATTTTACAAAATAAGTTTCGTGGTCAAATTAGGGAAGGGACAATTCTCACTATTGGCAATGGATCATGCGTAGGTTCTTAATGGAGTGCATTTTTTTGGATATGAAGAGAACCATTGAGTTTAGGGACCAAATTTTCATGTTGTTATAAGGGTGAAATATAAGATTCCTGAAATGTATGCTTCTCATGTTGTCTTTCAAGATTTCACATTCTCTAAAGACTTCAAATATGTTCATTATTTGAGAAATACTCCTTCATATAATTTATTCACCTCTATGGATGGTTGGATTGATAGTAGGTTGAAGGAACAAGTCTTTTAACATTGTTAATGACATTATTTATTTAATTTTGGTGTCGTATCACTATTCAAATTTTATACTATAAACATTATATACTTTGAGTTAATCGTATTTAGCAAGTGCAATATCTATGTTACCAAAAGAGAATTTACTTCTTTGCCTTAATGATTAAGTGCAGTATTCTTCAAGAATAACATGGCATCAAAAATAGCGAGCAAAACTTCCAACATTCTCATCAAAGAAAAAACAAAAGCCTCAACCCTCTGGAAGAAAAACAATATCAGAGAGCTTATGTATATCTAAACCCCCTAAATCATCTTCAACAACTCACTTGACAACGAGCTTCAGTGCGACTTCACGTACTCCTGCACAATGTGGAGCCCCTCACTTTCCTCGCCAAAATCCTACATAGCAAGAAACTCGGTTAAACTCTCGAATGATTAATCTATCAATTTGAGAAGAAAACCATGATTACCTTCACAACACAAGCAGCTCCGACAACTTTCCTGGCCTTGCCTTCGGAATCAATCTTGCACAACTACATAAGTAACATTCAACACTGCAATCAAATACTATCTCAACGTGTCCCAAGTAGCAAAAAAGACAACCGGCTCAAGATGGTCCGTCATCACCACAGTTGTCAAAGACAAATCAGAAGTGGTTTCAACAGCAAATAAAGGGTGCAGTATGCACTTACACCAGCCTATTCACCGAGGGTTTTGGCACTTGCAACAGAGATAAGGTTGACATTGTGGTCGGAACACAATGCCTTGACCAACTTAGTGTAGTCAGGTTGGTCGCAGTCCTCTGCCAGCACACAGAGAAGGGCAGCGTGCTTCTCAATTGCCTTGGCAGCCTCATGAAGGCCACGAACAAGCCCACCATGCGCCAACGACTTTTTTAGCACAAGCTGCAGAGCAGTCATGATATCCATAGGCTCACCAAGGGTGGGAGCAGCAACCGGCACTGGTGTATCCACAATAACAGGCTCTTCTCTGCAAAAGATCCAATCTAATTCAACAGGGGTTCAAAGAAAAAGCATTCAGCATGCCCTAATTTGCATCTATCCTCGTTTCGTTCCGTTTAAAATGAGTCTACAATCTGACAAATCTCACAAAAACATCTCTGCATTCGCTCAGCAATGAAATCACCATGAAATACCAAGGAAAATCAACAGATATACAAAATTCCAACTTTACAGTTTTTCTCAAAGAATCAATTATTTAATACAACAAATCGAAGAAAAATATCTTTGGAAACACCTTCAAATACAAAGGAAATTCAACAGATGAACAAAATTCCCTACCCAGACATTCTTGCTTCGGGTTATGGGCAGCCTCTAATTAAATAAACTGCAATGTGCAAAAAATACAAATCAGTAAATTGTAAGTGAAAATTCATGTCCGAGTTCAAATCAAATTCAGATACGAACGATTTGAATCTCCGAGGATCAATATTTCTGAAATAAATCCAGATCAATCTAAACAAGTTGGGGGAAAATAAAAATAACAGGATAAACGTAATAAGCAAAACAAACAAATAAGATCACAATAGAGAAAAAGGAACGAAATAACAAGAGAAATTAACGTACCTGCGGAATAAGGGGTTAAGCAGGAGACGCAGCGTCTACTATTTTGGTGCAATTTTATAGTGAAGAAAACCACAAAACCCTAGATAGATACCATTCTTGCTTTCCTGGACTTAATCAATTTTATTACATGGGCCTACATCGCATCTCTTTTATTTATTTAATTTATTTAACAGATCTGTGGAATTTAATATTTTTTCAGAACATTTGATTTGACACTAATTTTAATATATGATTAAAAATGTAAGAGAAAGATCAAAAGAAAATAAGGCCATGTTTGACTAACGATAAAGTAAAGTTGGCAGGAAAATAATTTTTTAATACTTAAAAAAAGTTAGGATTCAAAATCCGGAAAGTTGTACTAACTTTCCTTGTTTCGGGATTCTGATTATTTTCTTAGTTTGATTAAAACCAGAACAAACACAAGAATTTAAAATTCAAAGGAATCAGATTACTTTCCCAGACATAATCCTGACAACCAAACATGGTCTTAAAGTATTGTTTGTTAGTGAAGAATGGATCCCACCTCATTAGAGAAAAATGAGTTTTCAAAATTAGAAATTTCATATTTTTCAAAAAGGAAATACTCCGTACTAGTTTATACTTTTCAGGGACGGATGGAGTACTACATCCATCCATATATACTCCTCCGTCCGCCAATACTTGGCACAAGTTGATTCGGCGGCTGGCGCGAATTTTAAGAAATGTTATGGAAAGTAGGTTGAAAAAGTTAGTGAAATATGAGTCTTACTTTTATATATACTCCCTCCGTCCCATTAAAAATAAAACATTTGCTTTTCGGTACTAGATTTTATTTAGTTAATGATGAGAGAATAAATAAAAGATATGGAAATGTAGAAATGATGTTGTTTCCATTTTAGAGAATATTTCATTTTTAATTGGATAATCCAAAAAGAAAAATATTTTATTTTTAATGGGACTGAGTAGTATTAGTTTTATAGTAATAAATGTGAGTGAGAATGAGCCAATGGAATGTAGGATACATTACTAAGAGTAGAAAAAGTAAGTACGACAAGTATTGGTGGATGGATTAAAAAGAAATCTAGTGACAAGTAATGGCAGACAAGGGAGTATTAGACTCCATATCCGCCCAAACTACTTCTTTTTTCTAGACACCTATTGATGTGAATCAAATTGTAGTCCTTATTGTATTGTTTTAACACACATTTTTAGGTGAAAAATGGACTCATTTTGATATATTGTAGGACAAAAGACCAATCCATAAGAGAGAGGAGTCCGGATGAAGAAGATACGGCTGTTTTACGAAGACTGCGCAATGCAGTGCAAAACGCGCGACCGGGCGTCAAAACGCGCGACCTGATCGAGAGTATGACAAAACGCCCGATCGGGCGTTTTTTCAAGATGCAAATCGCCCGACCGGGCAAATGCTACTGGGCCTGTTTTTCGGGCCCTAACTATTTAAATAGCTAGGGCACGACTTCCAATGCATCTTTTGGCGGCTGGAGGCGATTCTTAGAGAGAGAAAGAGGCTTGGAGTCCATTTTTCGGAGGAAGAAGAAGAAGCTTGAGGCTAATTCTTCCCTAATCTTGCCCATATGGTAGCATTTACTTGTTTTCTTGTATTGTTGCCCACCATGAGTGGCTAGATTTTAGGGATTACTCCTAGTTTGTTAGGGAAGCTTGTAAATATGAATCTATGATTGTGTTTTGATAGATTTCCATGTTTTGGTTCTTGTCTATGTGTTTATTTCAATCCGTGTTGGGTTTTGCTAGCAAACTTCATCCGGTAAAGGCCTTAACTTCAATGTCTCTTTAACTTGGAGTAGGGAGCTAACATAGATAAGGAACCCTAGGCTAAAACTGATCAGGGGATAGTCCGGGGTGGATCTTATGTGTTGAACGTTTGTAGAAGCCAATCTCGAGCTTACTATGCGACTGTAGGAGTGAGGGGTTGGTGAGTAGAGCCTAGGAGACGTGATCAGCTTATCCTAGGTGTAAAATTCCACGATCAGTGATCAGCTGCGTGAGAGCGTAAAATCAACATGATCCCGATAAATATTGGAAAGTAATTAGACTTTAGGATTCATGTGAACAAGCAACCCGAAACAAGCTAGGAGTAGTCTTCCCTCTTTATCGTGATTCCCTTATTCTTTTTCCTTCTCGTTTCGTTCTTCACTCACCTCTAGATCAAAAAAACCCAAAATTAAATTATTTTACTGCTTTTTAGTTAGATTTACTAGTTTTAGCAATTAATCTCCTCCCTGTGGGTTCGACACCTTTTATACTGCATTGCACGTCTGTATACTTGCAGATGTAGTATTTTTAGGGATTTATTACTTGTTTTGTGTACTTAAATTGCACCCTAAAAATCACAACACCTATGGATCTCAACGCTGAGCCGGAAAGGAGTTCCGGCATTCCAACGTCTACTTTAGGCGTCCCGTTGGCAACAAGAGTGCCAAAGCCCATGGCAAAGGGAAGGCGACCGCGTCTGGATCGGCTCCCCACTTGCGCTCGTGGCCTTAGTGTTCAATTAATTTCGCGGAGAGTTACGACTATAGGCTGCTAATTGACGCGACCACCATCCATGACAATGCCACTAATCCGGACACGCGGCAGAAGTATGAAAAGAGGATCAAGAATTTGCAAAAGAAGTTAGATTTAGACTTAGAGTAGTATAGGTTTTTTAAATTTAGTAACGTATTTTTTTAAAAAAAAATTAGTAATGTATTTTTTTTAATTAAGTAATGTAGGTGGTGTTTGTTTAAATTTATTGTGTATAACATAATATATATTTTTATTTTGGCAAATGAAAACAAAAACAAAAAACTATAACATTAAAAATTAAATGAAAAATTAGTTTAATTGATAGGGCGGAAATTAGTCCGAACCACTGCAGAAGGAAGGGTCGGACTAAGAATTGCTGATGTGGCAACCACTAGTCCGAGCCATTGTGGATGCTCTAAGTGAATCTTACTAGTCCGAGTCATTGTGGATGCTCTAAGCAAATATTACATTTGCATGCTTTTGATATTGATTCAAATTGTGGAATTGAGAGGAATTAAAATTAGCATAATTTAATTCTAAATTAAAATTTTTTGTGATACCAAACATTGTATTAGCAATTCAAAGTTCCAATTTCAATCATGATACCGAACAAAGTTTGAGGACAATTGATTGTTGGCAAATGAAACAAAAATAACTATAACAATATCTCATGTAAAGAGAAAACTCAAACCACTTCCTATCTCTAATTGGGTTTAGAATGAAATCCCATAAATTTATACTCATGTTATCAGAGTAGGTCATCGACGATAAGCTAAATTTAATTGATCTATCGATATATCTAGATTGGAATTGAAAAATAACTGACACAATAATAAGCTTTAAAATCGAACCAATTCTATTGATCGAACCCAAAGAAAATGGAAACCATGAAAGCAAAGTGTAAATGCTTCACATGATAGCCTATCATAAAACAAAGTGTGTTGATAATTTATAAATTGTAGATTTCTGACGATATATGAAATCCTTTCTCAAAATTTTTGAATTCTAATAAATCATTAGTACATTATTCGAGTCAAACAAATTATATGTGGACGAAACAACACTATATATTTGAAGATTAAAAAATTGTTTAAGATTACTCGGTGTTGATTAATTAGTAAATTGAATAGTACTAAATATGCATGATGTGCTCACTCTTTAATTCAAAATTGCATTTAGAATTTCTTCTCTTCATTAATGTGTCCTCCTATCCATATGCTATCAAAACTCTATAATCTCATTTTCAAGAAAGTACTAACAGATTACTGACAAGTTATGCATTGAAAGTGTCACCAACTAGGATAAATAATTCAAGGTGATATTACCATTTTGACCCTCGCTAAAACACAAAACCACAAGAAGCCAAACACCCTTTTATAAATGCAATAAGCATTACCTCACTCTAGGGGATTAAAGTATCAATCAAAAGAAGCCCACTACTTGAAGCTTCATGTGCTATTGTTGTGTCTAGCCATTGTATCCTGACAAGGAAAGGCTATACATGATCATAAATCCATGAAATCCTTCAACATGGTATGCATGAACATCAAGAACCATCGTCGAGGTTGATCACTTCATGCATTTCTTGGATGTGGCTGCCTTTCATTTTCTTGATTGAAATTTCTGACCCTTCCTTGCTCACAAGATTCTCCCCACCATCCATTGCTGAGATGTTAGTTTCACAAGTCTCTTCATCAAATTCAGCCACGACTTGATGAAAGTCAGGTGAAGTAGTAGTGTCTTTGGATTTACTGAGGGCATGGTTTTCACCTTTTAATCTGAACGGAGAAATGTCACCATTAAGGGATTGCTATCTGACCTGAAGGCTTCGAAGCTCGTAAAGAAAAACTAACCTTTTAGATGAAGAGGCAGCATGCTGTTGCTGTTTCTTCAACGTGTCTGCTTTTCTTCTTTTGTTTTCTTTAGTCCTGATTGATATCATAAAACAGGTCAGTTTTTTTGTTTCCATAAATGCGAAATGATGTTAAGATTTATCAGAGTTCAGGTTTAGGATAATGCTGAGTGGAGAATGCCAATTGTGAGGACTCCCAATCTAAGATCAATGCTTAAGGAAGAAAAGATACCCAGACTGATATAAAAAGGTTCCTAATTCTCGACGTTTGGTAGTTGAATATTGCAACACTACGTCAGAATTTCTTATATCTCCTGGCTTAACATTGAATATAGATAAGAAGATTTTTCACACACCACGTACAATAACAATATAGTTTGAGGATGCAGGCATGAAAAGCATTCTAAGGTTAAGAAATTCATATTAAATCTCTTTTAATTAAACTTACTTGGTAAGCTCTCTGGATGGAGATGAATGACCGGTTACTTGTTTCTGTAACGATTTTGTCAAACTTTTACATCCGCAACACAACAAAAAAAATTTAAACATAAGAGGATGAAAAATAATATTATATGACAAGAAATCTTACTTGTGGAGACTGCTCATCATGAAACAGTTTCCATTTTTCTTTTCTCAGATTCAAGAGCTCTATTTCATCATCATCATACAAAATCTGTAAGAACATAACTAGATGCATTACAAATAGAAATATAATTGAGAGCGACAAACAGAGGCATGAGGACAAATGCATTATGTAGTATCCCTACTCAGATAAAGTTTCTGCCCAAGTTGACGTAAGTAGTAGGAAACAAAGGTATTGCCTTTTCCATGGTTCAAACAATCTGAGGCCTTAATCCTATATGCCCACGAATTTAAAGCTATGAACAAGTACTAGTAGGATTTAGTGCCTATAACCCACATTAAAAAGTAGTATTGGAGATGGGAGCTTGAGTATGGTACAGACAGCAAATGAAAGAAGGAAGTCTCGTCACCTCATGTTTCTTTGTTTCAGGATCAAAAGCTTTAACAGTGCCTGGATAAAACCTGCATGTTATGAAAGCTAAATGTGAGAAAATCTTGGTATTTTCCAGATGAAGCATATCTAAAATCCAAAACTATGAAGACATTGAATACGTTGACTGTGTGAACTAAAACTAAGTTGTTCCTAGGACTGCAGAACCACCACAAAGATGATGCACAATACCCTGATATTTATTCTGAGGATCTCATCATGATATAACAAACCAGTAAAATGAAAACTAAATCTAACCAGTGATACCAACAGAGAGCAACCAACTTCTATATTTAGAAAATTTATTTCATCCTATTAGTCTAGCTTCCTAAGCGAAGCTTATCTCTCAATTGGGAAGGAACAACTCCGGAGTACGGTTTCTAAGTCGCATGCAAGACAGCAAGTGTGTGTTGGACAGGTAAGACAAAGGGACTTCATTATCTGAGATAGGCAACAGTTCACCTGTTTTTTATGCCTTCAGGACAACTTTGAACTTAATCAGTCTTTAAGAAGTGTCTAACTTCCAACATCTTTAATGCTAGTATTAGACAACGGGCACCACTGTTCATTTCCTAAACAGTGCCAAGTACACGACAAAACTTAGTGACCATCCAATAAAATCTGGAGAAATAGAGCATATCTAAGAGAGCAGTGGTGCTCATTTTTCTTAGTGATCAACCATCCAATTAAATCCAAAAACATGTGTTAATGTTAGTACATCATCTTAGTATTTTTAGGGACAATTATGAATTGAAACGACAATTTCAAAACAATCGAAGATAAAACCACTTATTGAACTTTTAGAAGCAAGAAAAGTTATACGAAAGTATGGTATGGTGGTGACTTTTGGGGAATTTTCTACTGCAGAAATACTTACTTTTGTTTTTGAGAGGGTCTAAAATAGAAATACTTAGGACACAAGAAATGAGGTTCATTTTAAGGCCAAACCTGAATAACTTAAAATAATGCCCATTTCATCTGAAGTAAGAACTCATTGAAATCAACTACCAGAAAGATATAGTTTAACATGCCGTACTTACATTTCATCCATTGGCCACCACACTTGTATCCTTAAACTGATTAACTCTTCTCCAAAATCCACACGTGGCTTTCTTGACTTCTTCTGAATGGAAGTGTATTGGAAATATATTAAAAAAAATTATGCATCTCCAAGGATGTTTTAAATTAACACCATATTATACGATAGAACATGATGGTACCTTATCCTTTTCCAAATTGGCTTTTGCAGGTTTAGACATAGGAGATCCCTGCATCTGCATAAATTATTCCAAAACAATTGGACATAGTTGTACGGGAAAAGTCCATCAAACACAAGACAGATAATGACCTTTCATGCAGCATCATTCTGTACATATTCATGGGAAATAATTTATTATCTCACAGACAGTACCTGAGGTGAAAGGTGATGTTTTTCTTCTTTGCTTGTGTCACCAATTACACCTCCTTTCTTTTCCACCCTCATCTTACTTGATCCAGCAATAACCCTTTTACCAGTCTTCTTCGGTGCATCATCTCCCCTCTCTTTCATTTTCAAGATTTTGCTTTTCATTGTTGATGTAAACTCCAGGTCCTTGTGCTGATTAACATTTTTCTTATGAGACTGACCATTTTTTGCAAGACTGGGTTCACTAAAAGAATCTTTCTTTTTTCTCAATGAATTGCTTAACATGCTTGAGTGTCCCCGTTCTGACATCAAAGCTAAGTCTTTTTTCTCCACATTATACCCTGGAGATCCTTCATGGGAATAGCTATCTCCGGTTCCCAAAGTATGTTCCACCTCTTTGGGTCTTAACGCGGGACTAGGCTTCCTCCTTCTCTTTCTAAGAGCACCTGTATCTGCGTGCAATAGTATAATCTGATGAGAGTCTTTTACTGCTTCCAATAAATTTTCACTGTCCAACTTAGTTACATTACCATCATCAGTTTGCAGAGAACAAATATCTTTCACAGCCTTGGAAATTCGATCTGTTTGGGATGCCACACCAGCAGCAGGTGATACCTCCTTTGATACCTGATTGAAAAATAAAACATCAACAAAATTACAGATAACTTTTTAATGGAAGAGAAAAAAGGTAAGGTAATTGTTTGGAACTTATAAGCATACAACTCCAGAGAGAACATTTATTGGTTAATCTTGAATTTTCCCAGATATCAGATAAGCGCATTTACCTTCAGACAGCAATCATCTAGAAGAGTACCAATATATGACAAGGTATCAGATGATTTAGAGAATGGTACCATAAATAACCACATAAATAGGGAAATTTTTTGGAATTGGCAGTCTTACAGGAACTGTAGATGTTCTCGAGTATATCATTCAGGAGGTTTATCTTTGGATTCCTATTCAATTTGCATATTTTTGAAAGCTACTCTTTCTGTTACCCAATTGAGTTCATAATGCCTTCATTCAAAGAACATCCTTCTAATTTACTGTCCAGTTTCCAAACTTATTTGCATAAGTTCCTTAGATATCCCAGACCCAAGCTGGAACATCTGAAGACTGGTTGGGAAATGGAATAGCATTTTTCTGATTACCAATCTTCCTCCAGTTTCTCATGCAAAACAAGTGCCTATAACTAGTTGTTTGCATCACATTCAAGTTTGATGAGGTAATGAATATCAAAAGAGTAAAGACTTGAACAAAATGAGTTTTGACCGGAAGGTAAGATAGCTCTTCTCTTAAGGAATAGAGATTGCAGTATGCAACCAAAAGAAAAGTTGTAGTAGAAGGAAATTTTGAAACTCAGGCATATAAAAGAAAGCAGTTAATCCGTCTTTTCCTTCACAAATCTTGCATCATTCTACCATTCTTCTATTCCTTTCTAGTCTCCAATCAAATAAATGAGAAATTCCATACTAAATCATGGAGTCCTGTAATAAGAATGTAAGGTATCCGGTGTGATAGTATCGACATAAAAAGGAAATAAAAATGTTTCTGTTGCACGGTATAATATGAAGGAGACATTTTCAAAAATAGTATAGGACTGCTAAGTGAGCTCTGAAAAATGACTATAGCTTGTCACAGTAAACTGGCCATAAAAGAACTTAGGAGAAAAGGAAAAACAAGGATCAATAAATCATCACATTCGTCACACATTAACATTTGATCCTCCATCAGCCAATTTGTTTTCCACATATCACTTTATGTGACTCAAAATAATGATTGTCTGACAAACAAGAGGAGGGTGGCTTTAGTTCAATCAACATATAACAATGTATGAGAACAGATTTTTAGTTCAGAGTTTATAAGAACAAACCATGTCATTATCATTGTATGTTTCACGGCATATGCACGCAACTATTTCAGCATAATCATCAAATTCCAGACTCATTGCCTTCACTGCTTCTTTGAGATAACGCTGGAGCTTAGTTGCACAGTTTTCAAAGACTTTGTTACCCAATTCCCATGAAATAGGCAAAATATCCTGAAGCACAAGTGCACTTTTTTAGAAAGAAATGGGATAATCACAGCATAAATAGTCGAGGAGGGATTCATTACCCTATTTTTCATTTCGACACTAGCTAGAAGAGGCCTCAGGAGATTAAATGAAATTTCATCACTTTCTTCTATCACCATAGTCATGATCATTTCCATGTATTTGAAGACATCAGAAGAGTTTTTTGACCTTCACCATAATTAGAATCTTTATTGATCACCAAAATACGTTTGACACTAAAACCATGAGAAATAGTATGGACACAGCCTATAAATTCAGTAAGGTCAGAATTAGAAAATTCAAGTTCATGTATAGTAGCAGAGAAACTCCCCAAAAACTTACCCAATCTTGTTAAGAAAAAGTCGGAACATCTCAACAACCAGCCCATCAGTATCGACATCCAACAGAATCAGGAATGATCTCACTTTTGCAACAGTTTCAACAATATGCAAAGCCCTATAGTAATTGCGGCCAGACTCGCAAGATAATTGCTCAAAAGCAATCATATATAGTTGGAAAATTTCCTGTCACCAGCAAACACAAAATAGAGTACGGGGTGCTTGTGCAAATAGAAGGATGAGATAAGAAGGTGTGATCTTGAGTATATATTTAGACATGGAATAACTGACTGCATCTTCATACCCTCATTATATCATCTTCATAAGGGAATTCAGGAGCAGTTATCCTGGTAAGCTCATTACAGCAAGATGCAACTGCAATTTGGACATTTAAATCATCATTGTGCAATACTTCATCAGTCATAAGCGCCTTCATTATCTGAAGAAGTGCTTTGCTTGTAGACCTGGGAGGCTGTTGCCAAACCTTGGCTAAAAGAGTCTCTGCTTCCTAAATTACACATAGACTATCAGTAACACCAACATAGCTAGTAAAAGGATGAAAATTCAAAAAAGAGCGAAGGAGAGATAGTGTTGTTAAGGGTGAAAATAAAGTCAATGAAATATGTTGTATAACAAATAAACCAGGGAACGAGGGGAGCAATCAACAAAAAAACAATTTTTTTGCCACATGTTTCAAAAGAACAGTTTGAAATGTAAAACAGGTAGCTCATTACACATCTACTGAGTTTTCAACTTTTCATGCATGAAAAAAAACAGCAAAGGTGGATTACTTAACTAATCAATTACACAAGGGTTGGTATGCAACTGACATGTCACATAAATTAATGATTTGTTTCAAAGTGAATTCAATAAAGAACATATTGGAAACAAGTTTGCAAATAATTTATTGATTCACTTATAGCCATGTTAATCAATCAAAAGGAAAATAACCTCCATCCTAATTAGATACTCTAAGTTTCTTGTCTTCAGAGCACCAAACACTCTCAAAAATAATTCCCGAAAAAAAATAAAAAGGATTTCAAGAAATGTTGAGTTTCTGAGTAGCTACTGGCGCTAACCCCACCTTACCTTGGCCCAAAGAAAGGCTATGAAAAGTTAAATTACAGAAATTTCAATTGTCACATTTGTGATACTGTTGTTGATTTTGCGAAGCAAATACTTTACAGCATGCATAAGAACATTAAGATAAAGGTCCAGTTCATCTTGCATCTTGTTCTACGAATTGTTGACCCAACTCCCAAAATGTGTCTACCACCAGTTTTAACCGATAGACCAAGAAGCTTCATGATTTACAATTAAGTCTGCCCTTTCTAGGTGTATCCTACGACCAGGAACTATAAACTACATCAGCAAACAAGTTTTTACCATTGGCAGCACAGCACAATGATCAATCCAATCATAAGACCATAGTTTCAGTCAGTGAAATGATGAAGGGAAAAAACACTAAAAAAACTAAATGAATGAGTTGCCTTGGCAATGTCATAAACAGAAAATTTGAATAGAATAGTTTATTTCGCCCATTGGTATTTCAGTTTTAAGTGATTCAAATTTATTCCAAGATCACTCAAACAAAGGCTTATCAGATTTCTGTTAATTCCAGACTGGAACAAATAAATCAAGGCCTCCAACTCCAACACTACACAGAACTCAGCACATCTTCAGTCAAGCTGGAGATCAAAGTTGCAAGATAGTGCAGCTGGTTCAGCTTTATCTATATTAACTTTTATGCAGATTTCGTCTGCACGGTTGCTTTAGTCTTAATGAACATGTACTGGGTTACAGTTAGCAACTTAGCGTAAAATCATCTATAGCTTGTATATATTGGGGAATCTAGTAACTTGAAGTTTATGCAATGAAAACCCAGAAAAGTTGAGCATAGAGTTCTGTTCAATCTTAACCATATTTTTAATTTCATTTCATTTCTTTCAAAAACGAACCATATGATACCTAATTAAATTAAATGGGACACTTACATAATAAGGACTAAACAAAATTTGATTTTTTTCATAATAAGCAAATAAAGAGTTGAGGGATTAAACAGACATTTGCACAAACAGTTTCTCTATCAGAAATAGGAATTTCACCAAACACACACATAAACCCACATACATCAAGGAGCATGAGTAGGTCATCAGTTGATGAAGGGCGCCTGAGAAGTTTGTTCCCAATGTTAACCAACTCCGGCTCAATCGTTTTCTGCGACGAATCATCAATACCAGCAGACCCCATTTCTACAATTCCTTGTGAAATTGAAACAAATAAGATCATAAATAAGAAATGGAAACTGAAAATTGCCTGTGAAAATGCAGCAAATTAATTCTATTTACCCAAAAAAGAAGGGTTTGGAGCAAAAGGGGCTTTTTTTCGCAAAATGTGTATGTGTTGCATGCAGAGAGGCAGTGCCCCTCTTAAATCTCCATGCCCGGATTTTGGTTCATTCAATCGATTTCTGCTAATTCTAGGGTATCAAATCCGTGGATTTTTACAGATATACTTCTCTTTTGTGCAGGGAGATTGGATGCTTTTCAGGATAAAGAATACGGTGTCTCTACAAATATTGCAAACTATATTTTGTATTACTTGCAATCTTTGCTGCTCTGCAAACTATTTTTCCTAATTTGGGGGTCACGGCTGACCGTTGCGTCACAATTCAATCCCAATTTTTTAATAAAAATTTTAGGCCCCACTTGGTTCGGATGTATGAAAATGCCACGATGGGATATTTAGAAAGATGAATAGACTTGAGACGGGTTTTCGTAAAGTGAAAAGTTGGAGTCGAAATATGGAATAGAACGAACCTAGCGACCCATTAAGTTCACATCTTGCGATCCTAGCCGGCCGCTAGAATTTGGCGGATCATTAGAATGACCTAGATTTCCTGCCTTTCTAGTCCAACTTACTAACATTAGCAATATTTTTATATATTTCTTTCACATCGTATTTCATTCGTAATTCACGTGGGAGCTCAAGAATCAACTCAAGTATGCAGGATCGATGATTCAACATTGTTTTCTTTATTACTACTACTTGCTTGAAGCTACTTGTTAATGGGTATAGCTTAACTTGTAGAGTAATAGGGTTGCGAGTACTTGACTCAAACATGTTTCTATGATAATTTATCTATTTTAAACCCGTATAATTCTTGCTTTGAAACTGGCTACGTGACATATGGTTAGATGTTCAATGATCTTAATTATTAGGGCAATAATTGAATTTGTTATTGTGTTATTTCAAAACTCGAGAGATGAGTATCTACAAATGAACATTTGAATTATTATCACTAAGCCAATGATATCAAGGATTGTTAATACTATGTATGAGAACACGAGGGATCGTATGAGCTTTTAGGAGCTGTAATTATCATGACTTGTAGTAGGGTCAAGTCAAGATATCCTAATAGGAGTTGGTTGATATTTGTGATCGTCATAGTAAAGCTAGAGTTGTTAATGGATAAATAGATTTATAATTAGAATTAATCAAGAGTCAAGGATATAAATAACGGGGAATTCTCTTTCTCTACTTATTGTTAATTTACTTATTGTTATTTTCTTCATTTACACTAGTTAATCAAATCAACTCTCAAACCCTATGGTCTAGATAGTATTAGACATTTAATCATACTCAGAGCCTACTCATTAATGTCCGTAGATTTGATACCCGTATTAACCTTTGTCTATTTTGTAATTATATTGTAAATTGCGGTGAATTGTTAGTGCTAATAATAAATGCATCACGTTTTTGGCTTTGTTGTCGGGGTTAATTTTAGTTTAATCCAATATTGTGAGACGGCTAAAGATACTAATTTAGGAATTTTTAATTTTATTGTTAGTTGATTTTACTAGTTGTTGGTTGTTGGGTATATACTGAAAATCATGTTTTACGTTGCTTTAAATTATCAGACCGAATTTTTGATATTTTAAGAAGAAATTTATTTATCACGTGGTTTGTCATTCATCATTATTTATTGATTATATTCATAGAAAATAATTGATAATGGAACAAACATTATTTCTTCTCGTGGTTAAATAAGATCTTACCGTCGGCACTTTGTAGATGTAAGTACAAATCATTCTCAACCTAGATAGATGTAGACAATAGTTTTAGGTGTCAATCCGAAGTCACTTTATATCTTGGATGACTGATACATTGGAATGTGGTATAGCACCGAATGAATTTTGTTGATACACGTACTTCTTGTTGTATAAATCAAGTACAAAGATCTTGGAAATTGTTATTTTCTAAATGAGTAAAGGCCAAAATTGGTCCTGAACATATGATCATTTTACGTTTTTGGTCCTAAACATTATTTTTTGGATTTTGTGGTCCTGAACATATGGAAATTTGATCATTTTGGTCCTCCATCAACATTTCCGTTAAAAACTAACGGTCAACGGGTTTAATCCCGATTTTGACCAAATTAAACTTTTAATTCTGATTTTTTACTCCCTAATTAATTCCCTAATTATTTTAATAAATAATATGAAAAAATAAAAAGAAAATAGTTGACCTGCGCCCTCTCACTCCTCCACTCCCCCACCAACCTGACCTCTGCCGCCCAATCCACCACCGCGTTCCTCATCGACGCTGACTCCGGCGACCGCCTCATCAACGCGTTGAACGACATCACCGCCAGCATCAGGCAGTACCCGTTCGCCGAATTGACTCCAAAGAGAACCGCTCCGGCGATCTGGTAGGGCCCCCAGCGGCGGCCACCTAGCTTGTTGAGGAGAGGAGCCTCGGCGGCGGAGGAAGGAGGGGGTTTGGCGACGGAGAGGAGCTTCAATCGGAGGCAGCGCTCCTCCATGTACTGGTAGAAGGCGCCGAAGAGGAAGAGGGCGAAGAGAGAGAGGAAGTAGCCCGGCCAGGAATTGGTCTGCCATGAATCGAAGAGGATGGTGACGCTTCGGCCCCAGTAGAAGGTCATGTGCATCATCGTTGCAGATGGAGGAGGAATTTGGGTTTTTTTGTTGTTTTTTTGGGAATTTGCAGCGTTTGAAGGGGAGATTGATTTCGTGTACTTGGTAAGGCGATCGAGGGTTAGCTGAGCTGGATTTGCTGCGCGAGCTCGTGCGCGGAGGCGAGCGGGTTGGAAGGAGAGATTGCGACGCCGAGGGAGAGGAGGGAAAAGTAGAGGACGGGGAGAGGACGAAAGCGACGTTGTTTTTGGAGATGAGTGAAGTGAGGGAGGTGGCGCGCTGGAGGAAGGCGGGGTAGGTGAGGCGGTCGCCGGAGTCGGCGTCGATGAGGAATGCGGTGGTGGAGAGGGCGGCGGAGGTCAGGTTGGCGGGGGAGTGGAGGAGGGAGAGGGCGCAGGTCAACTATTTTCTTTTTATTTTTTCATATTATTTATTAAAATAATTAGAGAATTAATTAGGGAGTAAAAAATCAGAATTAAAAGTTTAATTTGGTCAAAATCGGGATTAAACCCGTTGACCGTTAGTTTTTAACGAAAATGTTGATGGAGGACCAAAATGATCAAATTTCCATATGTTCAAGACCACAAAATCCAAAAGATAATGTTTAGGACAAAAAACGTAAAATGACCATATGTTCAGAACCAATTTTGGCCTTTACTCTTTCTAAATCAACACAAGTAACATTGAGAATAACTGTGTTAGTTATATGGTACTTTGACTTATCAATATGTGCGGGTCTTTCGTCACCTAATATCATGGAATCATTGGTAGTGGTGATCAATATTGAAGAAGAGTTACTGTTGTTACTTTGTGGAATCACGTCTTAGTTCACCTGAGTTGATATTGTTGACGAGGTTTGTAGAAGAATACCTTGCAAAAACAAATAATCAGAGTACACAGATCTATTTAGGTGATTTTTTGGATTTACCCATTTGCATATAATCATTGAATGCATGCCAAGAACGCAATTAGTTTATTTAAATGAATACAAATACTTATACATGAATTCCACAAATCGAATAACTTACTGACATACTTGGATTTTACATGGTTTTAGAGGGTGGTTATGTATGAATTTGATCATAGTTTGTCTATTATTGGACATGTTTATATCTACTTCTCTATTATGTTGGTATGTTGACCATTTTGTTAAGAGTGTGTTGAAAAAGGTACAAAATATGTGGATGTGCAGCAGCCTTGTTTTGAGACAATATTTACTGGAGATTTTGAAGTCCAATCAGCCCGTAATGTATATCAATCTCTTTGTCTTCGAAAGAGCTTCGTGTGGGTATCTTGCACGCCTCAATCGGAGTTCGGTAGAAGAAGTTATGGCCATTACAAGAACACTGCGCTATCCAGAAACTTACACGCGGCCGGGTGAATTTTTACACTGTAAATTCACCCGGCCGGGTACTGTAATTCTGCGCGAAAATGGCCAGAAAGGGGTCGAAAATGACCACCCGGCCGGGTGAATTTTGCTCTTTATAATTCCACCCGGCCGGGTACGCTATTTTAGCGTATTCTTTTGCCAAAAACGCGATTTTTGATGGGAGATTAATGGAAAAACGCCTAGGGTTCACATTCATTCAACATCTACCGCCTCCAACACTCACACACACCTCCAAGAATACCTTTGAGAGAGAGAATTGAAGATTGAAGACTTCCAATTGGAAGATTGAAGTTGCAATTCCATAGATTCATTCTCACAAGAGTATCTTAATCTTTTCTCCATGTATTTCATTGAATCTTGTGTTTCAAACATGGTTTTTATGAAGAACATGAGTAGCTAAACATTACTTGTAGAATTCTTGGTGAAGATGCACTAATTTCATAGTTTTTATCCAATTAATTTCGTTCTTACCTTGCTCTTGTAGTTATTTGATTATTCTTGGGTTTATTCCTTTCAATTGCTTGATCACCACTTGATTGTGTAGGATTAATTAGATTAATAGGGAGATGAAATAATTAATCTGGAAATAAGAATAATTCACACCTTAATGCAATAAAACTCGGGAGAGTTGAGGTTTTGAGTGAGGTCTTTGACCTAATCGAGCTTTTGGGAATTAGGGGTTTTAGGATTAGAAGGGGACTTCAATCCTAGCACCTAATCTGCAGGTTTCTCACCTCGGGAGGGGGTTTAATCTATAATTGCGGTCGACTTAGTAACTCTAGAGACACCAAAAGGTAAGGCAATTTGATTGGATAAGAGCTTGGAATTGTGCATCGGATCCTTGAATTCTACAATTTTCTCCATATATCTTTTCACTCCGTGTTTACTTGCTTTTATTTGTTTATTTGCTCATTATATGTTTTTCGTAGTGTTAGAAAACAACCAAACCTTTCATGATTCTCTAGATAGTAGTCAACATTTGTTCGTGGTAGTTATGTTGATACAAATTTGTCTCTGTGGGATACGATACTTTTGCTTGCTAATTGCTACACTAGCCCCGTACACTTGCAGGTATCACTTGTGTTAAAATAAGTTGAGTCACTTACATAACGATTCTCTAACTTGGCTAGCGACTTTTTCCTGTATTCTTCGGGCTCTATCGTGAATCTTCTGATTTATCCCATAACTCGAAGTATAATCTTTTATGAGGGAAAATTCTATCATACCAATATTACTTGAACAATAGAAATAAACTAAGGTGTGTTTGAATTGGTAGATAGACACATTTAGAGTGCATTTAATGGCCTAATCTAGTGTTTGATATGTTGGTTAAATTTTTTGTAGCTCATTCAATGGGCAAAGGGCCCATTGAGTTAAGGTTGAAAATGACTGTTTTATTATCATGAAAAATTGAGTGATAATAATATGTGCAACATTATTTCAATGTTAGATTACCTAAAATAACTAATATAGCCCTCACATTTGGAATTATAGAAAAAGTCAGAGAATCAAAAATTTTCTATTATAATGTGGCTTTAAATAACAAACCAGACATGTGCTATTAAGGACTATAGATAATATACCATTAATTCAAACACCACAAATAGAAATGGAAATGGAAAACCAAGAAAAGCATTGCTACAAAATGATTGTTAAACTCCAATTCAAACACACCCTAAGTGTCTGTGTGAAGTTTTAGAAAATTTCCTTAAATGTGGAGGAGAGATTTTAAAAAAATTAGTCTTTGGAGGCTAGGGTTCAAGTATCTTATTAAGTCTCCTATTTATAGAGTGTTATTAGGGATCCGTGGAGGTTGAACCGAACTTGACCTATTAGATCAATTTCAATTAAATTTAAGCCAAAAATTACCTATTGGACTAATTTCAATTAAATTTAAGTGTAAAATTAGTTAGTGAATCAATTCCAATTAAAATTTAGTCCAATAGAATATTATTCTGTACCACTATTGAAATTTATATGATCTTCAGGATTAATATTACGAGTAATTCGGGTTTCCTATTTCATTTAATTATTTCTTTTGTTTAAGATTTAAATATTACAGACTTTTAATTAAATATTATCTTGTACCAAGAGTGGTCCACTTCATTTCCTTTCATTTCCTTCATCCGGACTGGACTTCCGCATAATAAAGCCCTTTATGAACTTTTCTTAAGGATATAATATAAATATTTTTTACCATTATACTATTCAGGGTTGTAAGAATTCTAGCACCGCCACTATTGAAAATTATATGATCTTCAATTATATAGACTAATATTACGAGTAATTCAGGTTTCCTCTTTCATTTAATTATTTCTTTTGTTTAAGATTTAAATATTACAGACTTTTAATTAAATATCATCTGCTACCAAGAGTGGTCCACTTCATTTCCATTCATTTCCATCATCCGACTGGACTTCCAAATAATAAAGCCTTTTATGAACTTTTTATATAAACATTTTTTACCATTACACGATTCAGGGTTGTAACAATTCTAGCACCACCAGATATTAATAATCATTGCCCAAGATATCGGGATTAATTTAATGATGAAAAACCTACAACATTTGATCAGTCAAAGCAATGTATAACTAATACCATATGCTCAATGTTATTTACAAATATTAAGAAATAACACTTTTCGGAGGCCTCCTCTTTCCATATATTGCAACAAAGACTTATCTCACCTTTAGATCATTTCAGTGATATACCATACCAATGTTTATTACTTTCCCAAGGTAAGAAAACTCTCGTATAAACACTGCAAACTTTCGCGATGGTAGCCAAGGTCTATCTAGGTTGTGAAATTCTATTTTACTTCTACAAGGAACCGACTGCATGCGTCACCTAATGTGATGATCTGTTCCATGATCGGTCTACCATCTTCGACTCCTTTGCTTATATACGTAAATATGAGACATAAATGAATAAGCAAAACTTGATTTAACAAAATTATTTCTTCTTATAAATGGATTGGAGTGAGTAAAGAGTTTACATTTACACAACACTTAAAACATACTACCTCCGTCCCATATTAAATGTCACATTTTGCCATTTCGATCTATTCCACAGTAAGAGTCACGTTTCACTTTTACCATAAATGGTAAGTAAACCTCATTTCCACCAACCAATTCTACTCACATTTTTATTACGAAACTAATATATATAAGTGAGACCTATAATCCACTAACTTATTTAACCCACTTTCTTTACATTTCTTAAAACTCGCGCCCACACTAAATGTGGGACGGAAGTAGTACTTTTTAGTATATTAATTCCAACCAATAGTCTTTAATAGATGCTTTTATCAATGATTTATTGTGAAGAAACTTAGCTAGTTGAAATTCACTTCGATAAATAAATACTCCATTCGTCTCAAAAAAGTTGAGTCGTATTCCTTTTTAGTCCGTCCCAACAAAGTTGAGTCATTTCCTTTTTCAACAAACAAAACATCTAATCACTCTTTTTTTTATTCCATCATTTACTTTACTCTCTCTTAGCTTTCCTACTTTTTTCAACTCTCCTATTTATTTAATATAAATACTTAACCTCCGTGCCCAAAAGTTTTGTCTCAACTTTTATGGGACGAAGGGAGTAAGAGTTATCAAACCTCTTAGCACTATTGGATAAAAGAGGTTAATTAACGTGAGCTAATCAGCAAGCTCGATTAAGTAATACATGTAGATCATCTTAAACACAAGAAATGAACTCAGTTGAAAAGGAACTTAGATTATATAATTTGGATTTAAAATGGTGATTCAATTTTTATCGCGATAGTGACACAAATTAATACTCCATCCGTCCCTTAAAAAAAAGAAAACATTTGAAACAACAAGAGTTTTAATGCACAATTGGTAAAGTAAGAGAGCGATAGAAAGAAAAAAGTGATTGGAGTATTGTTAGTGGAGAATTGGACCTAGAGATGTCATGTGGGCCGGGCCGACCCACCCTAGCCCGATCTAGGCCCGGTGTGGGCCGGCCCAGGCCTGGCCCGTTACTGAAATAGAGTGGGCCTGAGCTAGGCTTAGTACTTTAAACGAGCTCCAACTGGACTGTTTTACATACCCAGGACCTGCTTGAGCCCAGGACCACTTGAAGACTGGCCCAAGCCCAAGACCAGCTCAGGCCCGGCCCAGTACATCTCATTTATCTAATAAATAGTATAAATCTATTCCATATGTATATTTTATGAATTCACAAGATTAATATGTAAAAATATTCTACTTCATAATATAGATACAAGTATAAAAACATACGAAAATTAATTAATCTTTACTTTTAGAATACCTAGTAATCGGGAATAATTGATTAATTCAATTAAGACTAATTTCCATAACTATCGAGATTTGATTAAATATGGTTCCCTAGAATCAAGTAATACTACTGTTATTAAATATGAGTGTGATAAATGATAATTATATTAGTGATTCAACGAAAGAGTGTAAAGAAGTAAAAAATATAGGAACTTTCAGTGACCAATATAATCCCTCAATTTGTTCATACTTGACCTGTTTCACTTAATCATACTTGTATTTTCCTTTTCTTTTTTCTTTTCTCTCAAATAAAATAATAAAATTATCCTTGTGATTTAGACAATGTTTTTATTATATACTTGATTTTAAGTATTATAATCATTAACTAAATTTCTGGATCCTATTCCTATGATTAAATTAATAGTGGTTTTCATAATTATAGAGATTCATTGTGAACTAATTTTTCTTTACAAATTAGTGGATCCTAGAATTAAAAAGATTTACATAGTTATAATTATAGAGATTAATTATTAATTGGTTTATCTCTAACAAAAATAATTACATAACTATAGTAACAGATTAGTTAAATTTTTATTCATATATGTATATAATAAAGAGTAAAGCCAAAATTGGTCCTGAACATATGGTCTTTTTACGTTTTTGGTCCTAAACATTATCTTTTGGATTTTTTTTGTCCTGCACATTTCAATTTGGATCACAATTGGTCCTGCACATTTCAAATCAGATCACAATTGGTCCTCCCGTCAACATTTTCGTTAAAAACTAACGGTCAACGGATTTAATCCCGATTTTAACCAAATTAAACTTTTAATTCTGAATTTTTACTCCCTAATTAACTCCCTAATTATTTTTATAAATATTCTTTTAAACTTATAAACATGTTAGCGAAAATAAACAATTGGGCGTTTGGAAGCAAGTGGACGTAGGGGTAATCCATTTGATTATCCTTAACTTGGTTGAAGAATGCGAAATCGACAAGGTCGATCTCCTTCCGCGGCGCGAAAAACTCGATGCTGCTGGCCGCCTTGCCTCGGTACAGTTGGACATCCTGCAGTTCTTCCCAATCGCATACCGAATCCTATTCGCAGGGGGTGAATTTGCGGATTTTGCGAAAACCGTCGAGATCTCCCCCAGTCTGGAGGAGGGTGCCGTCGAGGAGGAACTGGCCAGAGGAGCACCAGGTGTCGGTGAGAATGGTGAGAGGGAAGAGGTCGTTGGTTTTGAGGTCGAGGAGGAGGGAATGGGTGGTGCAGTCGTTGCGTAGGCAGGTGGTTTGGGGGAAGAGTTTGGTGCGGGAGGGGCCAATGTGGGTTGATACGTTCGAATTTTGCACTATTTTAAGGCCCTTATTTGGTCTGTTTTCAATGTTTAAATCGCAATTCATGTCCATATTTTGCATATTTTATCTATTTTAGTATTTTGACATGTTTTGTAAGAATTGTGCATATTTGAGCCAAAAAGATAGGAAAAAGTAGAAGATAGAAGTCTGGAGTGTTTCAAGCGGTCCAGCGGCCAGCTGCACCATGCGCAGCGACTGCTGGACCATAGCGACCGCTACACCTATAGCGGCCCGCTCCGGAGAAAGTTGTGCTACAAATCTGAAGACGCTCAGCGACCGCTCGAGAAGCTCCCGAAGCCACTGGACTAATTCAGGCAGCGACCGCTATCCAAATGAGCAGAAGATACGGACAACGCACAGTGACCGCTGGCCAAGGTGCAGCGGTCCACTGCGAAAACGCGACACACGATTTGACCTAGATTTTTGCTCACACTTAAACCATAATTGTCCTCAAGTATGAAAGACAAGATAAAAGAAATAAGGCAAGTTTCAATGCATGGTTTTCACTTGACCGACTTTAAAGAAATGAAACAAACACTAGACCTAGACTCTAAAGGACTTAGACAAAGAAAACAGACACAAACACACATTCTAAAACACACTGACACATTAATGCATAAACTGGTTTATTTTCTAGCAGCCATCCCCACAAGATTAAGGTCAATCCAAGAACCTACAGTCTCCGAATCTTTCCCTTCCCTTCTTCTATCTAATCGGCTTGTCAGTTTGTCAAGATAGCCTCTAACTTTACTAATTGTTGGATTCGCTCGATCACTCATTCCACACCAGGGATGTTAGGATCGTTCGCTCTTATATTGTCATACCACTGATGCCTCGGGTCAGAGAGTTCCCCTGTCTTTACTCTTATTATAATTTTTTTCTCTCCTTCCTTCCTGGACTTTGTCCAGCTTATACCTCCCTGGACTTCGTCCAGCTTAAACCTCCAGGTTTTTTTTTTTTTTTTTTTTTCAGACTTTCTGGACTTTGTCCAACTTATTCCTCCTTTTTAGACCATGGACTTCGTCCAGCTTATACCTCCAGTACCCTTTCCCTAGGCCCGAGAGGTTACTTCTATCACCAAAACTTTTCTCCTTCTAAGTTCTCTTCCTAAGCATCACGTGGCAGCCCTCTCATTTTGTGTTAGTATGAAGTATTTAAGGCTTATAACTCATTTTTATGGAGGGCTTCACAACTAGATCAGTCGAGGCATATTCTATCGTCCTTACTTCATCCAAACCGATTTTGATTTATTAAGGAAAAGGGCATCAAAGTTGACATGCATTCTCTCTTCAATTACTCTCACTAAGGGGCATTTGCTTTCTATTTACCAGTTATGCACAAACACAAAATTTCCTACTAAACGACACACTACTAGCTACTAGACCTAGCAAACAGACGCACATGCTTGACACTGACTTGCACTAACTCCCTCCCCCCTCCCACTTCACCATGCTTGTCCCCAAGCAATTCTGGTGAAGTGGAAAACATGGCTAAGTTAGTGCGACAATCACAGACTCACAAAACATATATTTACAAAAACAAACTTCTCACACTTAGACCGAGCATCGGGCTAAGTGGGAGAAGATAAACAAACTAACAGATACCAAAGCATGTCGTATTAACATAAACTTCTCACACTTAGACCAATGATTGGGCTAAGTGGGAGAAGCACACAAAACACATATACACAGACGCGACAAGCATGCTTAAAACAGAGAAAACATGCAAACATAGATACTTGACAAAAGAAAAGAAAACCAAAAACTGAAATGTAAAATTACTTGGTCACTGGGGGGTGGGGTCACTTCTTCTCATGGCTCCTTTTGGAGTCAGCCTTCCTGTGCGTGCTGGTGGTGCTTGCCTAACTACTGGGCAGAATGCTCTGTTTCCCATGTTTCTGCCTTGCCATTCTGCTGGGTCAGGTAATCGCCTTCCTTATTTCTTAAATTGGGAGCTTCATCATTGGAATTCCTTGTCGGTCCCTTGTACTCTTTGCCTGACCTACGAAACTAAAACTTGAAATTCTTAAGCAAACTGGTCAAGTGGATGTAAGATCCAAAAGAATTTTTTTCATTTATAAACTTCTTCCCCAGATTTACTTAGAATTTCGAAAATCTTTTTGGGATTAAATTTTTTTTCTTTGTTTGGATTTTAATAAGGAAATTTCAGAAAAACATATTCACACTATGTACAACTTTTGCTCAAGTATTCTTGGGAGTATACTGGTTCAGTCCAAAAAATTTCAAATTCCTTCCTATCTACCTGACCCAGTAGATTCCCGAAGAGTACTTAGCAAACTGATCAGTTAGGCAATAATAGGGTGCATGCATAGTGGAATCGTAGTGGATTCCACTACGCATAGCTCCGAATTATCCCTAAAAACTCTTTTTTTATATTTAATTTA
>NC_062966.1:3354397-3359060 GCF_023119035.1 Salvia hispanica | reverse complement strand
GAACAACAACAACACCAAGGGGGATCGTTGAGGATGTTTTAGTAAGAGTCGGTGAATTCATTTTTCCCGCTGATTTTGTAGTGTTGGACATGCAGGAGGACAAGAAGGTACCTTTGATACTTGGGAGACCATTCCTAGCAACCGGAGGGGCCATGATAGATGTTCAAAAGGGGGAGCTGACGTTGCGACTACATAATGAAAGCATCACCTTCAACATTTATGACGCCCTGAAGTTCCATGGAAAGGAAGGAGCAGAAGGCTATCAAGAGTACAATGTCATCCAAGTGGTCACGGATTGCGTGGGGGAATTAGAAGTCACTTATCATCAAAACCAGGACCCTTTGGAATCGTGTCTATCGAATTCTCTCACTCCAACTACTGACCCTTCTTCTTGTGACGCTAATGTATGTGCTATGATTGCAGAGCTTGAGGTACTCCCCGAAAGAATCCCTCAATTGGGGAATACATTCTTGCCATTGCGAACCCCCAAGGAAGAGGAAGAGATAAAGAAAGCATTGGAAATGCCACGAGGTCCGGCCTAAAGTGGAATTGAAGCCGCTCCCCGAACACCTCAGGTACGCATTTCTAGGGCCAGATAGCACTTACCCCATTGTTGTATCTGTTTCCTTAAGTGATAGGGAATGTGAAAAGCTGCTATGTGTCTTGAACAAGTATAGGTCCGCCATAGGATGGTCTATTAGTGATTTGAAGGGGATTAGCGCAACCACATGCATGCATAGGATCTTACTTGAGGAAGGGCATAAACCTCATGTGCAAAACCAGCGTAGACTTAATCCAATCATGCAGGATGTAGTTAGGAAAGAGGTAATTAAGCTGTTAGATGCCGAAATTATCTATGCCATATCAGATAGTGAATGTGTTAGTCCTACGCAAGTAGCAGCTAAGAAAGGGAGGATGACTGTTGTACCCGGAAAGGATGGTGAGATGATTGCCACAAGAGTAGCTACAGGGTGGAGAGTTTGCATTGATTATAGGATGTTAAATGCAGCCAAAAGATCACTTCCCTTTGCCCTTTATTGATCAAATGCTTGATAGATTAGAGGGATATGATTACTATTGTTTCCTAGATGGTTATTCTGGTTATAATCGAATTGCAATTGCTCCCGAGGATCAACATAAATCTGCCTTTACTTGCCCTTATGGGATATATGCTTATAGGAAGATGTCTTTTGGTCTTTGTAATGCTCCTGCTACTTTTCAGAGATGTATGATGGCGATTTTTGATGATATGATTGAAAGGGTAATGGAAGTCTTTATGGATGATTTCTTTGTCTTTGGCAAATCTTATGATCATTGTCTTGAAAATTTGGCTATGGGTTTGCAAAGATGTGTCGAGACTAGCCTTGTTCTTAATTAGGAGAAATGTCATTTCATGGTAAAATAAGGTATTGTTCTAGGACACAAGGTATCTTCTGCAGGGATAGAAGTGGATCGGGCTAAGATTACAGCCATTGAGAGATTGCCACCCATGGTTCTATAGAAGGCCATGAGAAGTTTCTTGGGACACACATGGTTCTATAGAAGATTCATCAAGGACTTCTCAAAAATCTCTAAGCCTCTTTGTAGATTACTTGAAAGAGATGTGAAATTTAATGTTACGTCTGATTGTTTGCAGGCATTTGAAGATTTGTAGAAGGCTTTAGTGAGCGCGCCCATCCTCATCACCCCAGATTGGAGCCAACCATTTGAAATTATGTGTGACGCAAGCGATATAGCTCTTGGGTCCGCTTTGGGGAAGAAGAGAGATAAGATTTTCATGGTCATTTATTACGCTAGCAGAACCTTAGATTCTGCACAAGAAAATTATACGACTATAGAAAGGGAGATGCTCGCTATAGTTTATTCTTTTGATAAATTCATGGCTTATCTTGTTGGAACTAAGACCATAGTTTACACTGACCATGCAGCTATTCGACATTTGTTTGCAAAGAAGGAGGCGAAGCCAAGGCTAATCCGGTGGATCTTACTACTCCAAGAGTTTGATGTCGAGATCAGAGACAGAAAAGGATGTGAGAATGTAGTGGCAGATCATTTGTCATGGTTAGAGCACCCGGTGGAAGGAGAAGACCTATTGCGAGAAATCAGTGAGGACTTCCCTGATGAGCATTTGTTCCACACTCAAGCTACTTTTCCATGGTATGCCGATTTTGTCAATTATTTGGCAGCCAAGGTACACCCTCCCGATCTCACCCCTTATAAAGGAAGATATTCTATAGAGATATTAGATCTTATGTTTGGGACAAGCCCTACTTGTTTAAGAGCTGTGCAGATACGATTCTTAGGAGGTGCGTACCACAAGAAGATTGAGCAGCCATAGTAGAAAGATGCGCAACCATAGTAGAAAGATGCCACTCGTCACCAACTGGAGGACACTTTGGAGTACAACGGACCGCCATTAAAATCCTACAAAGTGGGTTCTATTGGCCAACCATTTACCGTGATTCTGCCAGTTTTGTGCTACAATGCAATGAAATTTCCTAGGTTTTGATCTTTTCCATCTCGTAGATAGAGGGTTCTGATAGCTTATTTCTAATAAACATGAAATTTATACTCACTCCGTAAAAGAAAAAGGGTGCAACGGATATGATACGAGAATTAAGACAAAATTGGTAAAGTAAGAGAGAGGGAGAAGAATGGTATGGTAAAGTAAGAGAAAGAGAGAAGAATGGTATGGTAAAGTAAAAGAAAGAAGGAGAATGGTAGTTAAAGTCATTTTAGTGGATAGTGAGACCTATATTATTAAATTGATATAAATTTTCAGAAATAGAATGCACATATTTTTAGGGGTGAGCAAAAAAAAAATAAATCAAAAACCGAATATCCGAACCGAACCGAAATTTTGAAATTCAGTTTGGTTTTTTCGATTTTTCGGTTTGGTTCGATTTTAAAAATATAAAAATTTCAGTTTTTCGGTTCAGTTCGGCTCGGTCAAAAAAAAAAAAACTGAAAAACTGAATTATATTTTAAATATAATATTATACATATTTACTCTATTAACTTAATATATTATATCATATACCATATAATATATATTCTTTTAATATATTTTATATAATATGTATTATATATATGCTATTAATTTTATATTATATATATTTATAGGTGGTGAGTTATATTGCTAACTCTTCTTTAAATTGCTAACTACAACTAGATGATATGCATTAGATTTTTAAATCAAAGGCCAAGATCAATCAACTCCTTGAAGGAACTGGCAGTGGAAGCGGTGCGACGGATTAACATAATTTAACAATTATTAATTGCACAAATAAATCACATAATAATCAGATCTATTTAGCGGATTATTTAGACAAAATCTATTCGTGTAATTCTCATATGTATCATGCTCATAACTTGAATTAATCATGCTTTAAGAATATTGAAACCTAAAACATGCTTTTCTACGGAGCAGAAATAATACCTAATTAATTCTCCAAAGAATTGAAGATGGCTAGCAGCTTCTCCACGTGACGCTTTGAATACTAGACCACAAATCTTCTCTCTGGTTCCCGAACTGTACTCCGATATCAGTGTGGGCTGATCTCACCAGAATACTAGGACTTAAATAAAGAAGACAAAAGAAATCCCTTTTGGAATAGGAGAAAATTTCGAACCCTTCTCAATAGGGGGGGAGGGGGACGAAAATTTTAGCTTATTAAAACTTATGATTTCTGTCTCCTTTATTCTCCTATTTATATTAAGTTCCTTTTGGGCCCAGACAGGGATCTATGGAAGGTTTTGGATATGAGCTCATCCAATTTACTTTTTACTAATTAAATTAAACTCACAATTTAATATAAGCTTAATTGGAATATTACGAGCAGCCACTACAGTAAGTAATATTGAACTCTCCCATCCAAATCCGAAATTATAAGTAATCCGGGTTTTCGTTTTAACTTTCATTTCCCGCGCTTAAGATAAAAATGTCCATTAATTAATTAATGTCTGCTATGGACTTAATTAATTAACTTCTTATTAATTCCAAGAGTGGACTTAGCATGAAACGCTTATTTATTATTCATAGAGTAATTAAACTCCAACTAGCTAGGTTCCGAATAATAAAACCTTGTTTCGCACTCTCTTGAGGACATTATCAAACGAGACTCTCCTCGCGCACGATTCAAGATAATAGCAATCCTAACTTGACCGCTAGATATTAATCACCACTACCCAATATATCGGGATTATTGGGTACGAAAAACCCACACCATTTGATAAGTCAAAGTAATGCATAATCAATACCGTATACTCAATGCTAACCTATATTGATTAAGAACAAATATTTATCAAGACCTCGCTTTCATTAGATGCCTCAAGGACAAGTCTTGTTGTTAGATCCGTTCATATACCACACCAATGTCATCTTATTTCGGCATGGCTTAGAAATATGCGGACTGACATTTTGCAACCTTTTTTTCGATGGATAGTCTAATTTCATCTAGGTTGTGAAATTCTTCTTTTTCTTTGTTTAGGACTAGACCGTATTTACCTTAAAGTGGACGCCGCCCACAACCGGTCTACTAAAACAAAGACTTAGACTTTGTTAAGTTAACTTATAAATTTAAACATGCATGAACATCCATTAAATGTAAAACATAACAACATTATGACAAAAATAATCTGTTTTATTCCTTGGAAAATAAAA
>NC_062966.1:3314706-3353539 GCF_023119035.1 Salvia hispanica | reverse complement strand
ATACCTGTTTATTTCACTGATCTCCAGAGGAGGGCTGTGATTGATGCAGCCACCATTGCTGGTTTACACCCTCTTCGTCTTATTCATGAGACTACCGCTACTGCTTTGGCTTATGGTATTTATAAGACCGATCTACCAGAAAATGAACCAATGAATGTCGCTTTCGTTGATGCGGGGCATGCCAGTATGCAAGTTTGTATTGCTGCATTCAAGAAAGGCCAGCTTAAAATTTTGGCTCACTCGTTTGATCGTTCCTTGGGTGGAAGAGATTTTGATGAAGCTCTTTTCCAGCATTTTGCTGCAAAATTCAAGGATGAATATAAGATTGATGTTTATCAGAATGCAAAGGCTTGTCTAAGGCTTCGTGCAGGTTGTGAAAAATTGAAGAAGGTTCTTAGTGCTAACCCTGAAGCACCTCTCAGCATTGAATGCTTGATGGATGATAAAGATGTAAGAGGATATATTAAGAGAGATGAGTTTGAGCAAATTAGTATCCCAATTTTAGAGCGTGTGAAGAAGCCGCTGGAGAAGGCTCTAGCAGATGCTGGACTGATTATTGAGAATATACATTCAGTTGAAGTTGTGGGATCAGGCTCTCGAGTCCCAGCTATGATTAAGATTTTGACTGAGTTCTTCGGGATGGAGCCAAGGCGTACAATGAATGCAAGTGAATGTGTTGCCAAAGGCTGTGCTTTACAATGTGCTATCCTTAGTCCTACATTCAAAGTTCGGGAATTCCAGGTGCATTTTCGTTCCTATCTTGGTTTTGTCTTCTAAGGTTTCACAGTTATAGTATTGTTTTTATAATCAACTTCTACCCTTTTGAGCATGCAACCTCTGAAAGCGCTCACACGACTCGAAATAAAAGCTACTAGTTTACATATAAATTACTTGGTTTATAATTTTTTATCTTATATGTTCATGTATTTCCTTGTCTACAAAAATAGTATGCCTTTGAAGCAGTCCACTAGCAGAGGCTGTGACAATAATGCTGAAATATGCTTTTTTCTTTATGTATGCAGGTCACCGAGAGCTTCCCATTCCCCATTTCTTTGTCATGGAAAGCTCCTGCTGGAGATACGCAAAATGGAGCGGGTGATAATCTGCAGAGCACCATTGTATTCCCGAAGGGAAACCCAATACCCAGCATGAAAGCCTTGACTTTCTACAGGTCTGAGACCTTCACATTAGATGTACAATATGCTGATGTTAGTGAGTTGCAAGCTCCAGCAAAGATCAGCCAGTATACGGTAACTTTGCTCTGCAAATTTGTTTTAATTCATCAATTAATATTATCTGTAGCCTCGTCATTTACACAACATCTGTTTTCCTTGTGTATTGGCATGTTGACTGCAGATTGGACCATTTCAGTCCAAAAATGTTGAGAAGGCAAAATTGAAAGTCAAAGTTCGTCTTAATCTTCATGGTATCGTGACTGTTGAATCTGCAACGGTGAGCTCTCAGCTCTCATGATGAATTTATTCTCGCATGATGAATTTACTTAACATGTTGGGTTAAGTATATCATAACTCCAGTTTGCTTTTCCCATGAAGGATGCAAGTCATCAGTTGTGTCAAAATATTGAGATAATGCACATGTCCGTGAATTATGTTAATGAGACCTGAACGATTATTGGGACCTTTTCTGCAATTTTGAGTTGTGTCAAAATATAATATGTATTAGAGGGTAGAGAGGATAATGGGGGGTTTATCCGAATTTTCATTTAGTGAAGACGGTTTTGGTCAATAAACTGTGGGTTGTATAAGGTAATGGCTTGATCTTTATGGGGATACAACATAGATATGAACAAAAGGACAAATTGCCAAAACTTTAGTTCTTTTGATATTTAAGGAAGTTGTCACTGGGTGCTGGAACTTGTTAGCAGGAGATTTCTGAGCTATCTTTTATCTAGCTTGCAGAGTTGTATCTTTTATGTGGCATTCACAATTTTATTGTTGAAAATATACTTTCCTCAAAGCCATGACGTCACTCTTGAAACAGCTGCTTGAAGAAGAAGAAGTACAAGTTCCAGTTGCTAAAGAGTCTGACAAAGAGCCTGCTAAAATGGAGACTGATGAAATTCCTGCTGACCCTGCTCCATGTGCGGCTGATGTAAACATGGAGGATTCTAAAACTGACGTTCCTGCTACTGAAAATGGTGTTCCAGAGTCTGGCGTTCAGATGGAGACAGATGTCAAGGTAACTCAAATGCTTATTATTAAAATATGCTATTTTTATAGTAAATATATTATTGTTGTTATTGTTAGTATCATCATTATTATATTTATCATTATCCTCCTCTTCAGTATAAAATAGCTACTTATTTCTGTGCTTGTGTTCGTCTTGCACTACTAGTAATATAACTGTCTAAATGCTGCTCATCAGGTGGAGGCTCCAAAGAAGAAGGTTAACAAGAAAAATGTGCCTGTGTCAGAAGTTGTATTGGGAGCTCTTACTGCTCCGGATGTGCAAAAGGCTGTGGAGAAGGAATTCGAGATGGCTTTGCAGGATCGTGTCATGGAGGAAACCAAAGACAAGAAGAATGCCGTTGAGTCATATGTTTATGATATGAGGAATAAAGTATGTACAAGATCCTGATTGTTATTCCGATTCACCTTAATTATAGTATATCTGAACTGTTTATTTTTGTCTCTGCAGCTCCACGACAAGTATCATGATTTCGTAACGGATTCAGAGCGAGACCAATTTATTATCAGACTCCAGGAGGTAGAAGACTGGTTATATGAGGACGGTGAAGATGAAACCAAAGGTGTATATGTTTCCAAGCTTGAGGAGCTCAAGAAGGTAAAAACTGAAGCTCGTTATGTCTCATGTGTTGTTTTTCTTACTACTTTACCGGATTGTTTTTTAACTAGTAAGCCGAAATCCTGTAGCAAGGTGATCCTATAGAGGAGCGCTTCAAGGAGCACACGGAGAGGGGATCTGTGATAGACCAACTTGCTCGTTGCATCAATAGTTACAAAGAGGCAGCAATATCCAATGACCCCAAGCTCGAGCATATTGATGTGGCGGAGAAGCAAAAGGTATAATTTTTGCCATATGTGCTCTCACACTTGAGACCATTACATAATTCTAACTGTCATGTTTTGAACTGTCAGGTTTTGAATCAATGCGTGGAAGCTGAAGCTTGGTTGAGAGAGAAAAAGCAGCAACAAGATTCACTTCCAAAGCACGCAAACCCAGTTTTACTGAAGTCTGAAGTGAAGAAAAAGGCTGAAGCCATCGATAGGTACTGTAAAAAATTCCGTAGAACTCCCACTTTGTCGTTAGTGCTTTTGCCTTTTCTCATCCAACATATTTTGGCATGTCGCTGGAAACATGACTACCATTTTTTGCCTACAAACTGCAAGATGTTTGATTTTCCCTCGATGTGGCAGCTCCTACAATCTCTACAATTATCTGATACAATCCTTCTTTCTCACAGGTTTTGCCGGCCAATAATGACGAAGCCAAAGCCAAAGCCAAAGCCAGCCACGCCAGAGCCAACCTCTCCAGCTCCATCCCAAGGCAGTGAGTCTCAATCTCAAGGGGATAATAATGCTGGTTCCAGCCCTGGCCAAAACACGGAAGCAGGGGCCGGAGAAGAAGCTTCCACAGAGGCCATGGAAATGGACAAACCCGAGGATTCTCAAAACGTGTGATGGTAGTTATATCTATATAATATATAAGTTACAGCATGCTTGGGCACTTTTTGCACGACAAACAGAATCTGGATTAGGGACTTGTGATCACTCTTGGATGTCTGACGATGTCGATGATTTCTCCATATATTTTGGCAGGTGACCAAGGATGTTTTATAGATATAGCTGGTTCTTTATGATCCTGTTTTAGAGAAAGGGGTTGTAAGAAGTGACTGTCGATCCTCTGTTCATTTCAGCTTCGCTCATTGGAAGCAGTCAAGGGCGTGTTCGAGTTTTTAAACGTTCCCCAAATTTTTGTTGGTTTTGTGTATGCAAAATTTGCCTTATTTTCAAGAAATTACATTTAAATGTTTGGGCTCTTGTCTGAGGTGTGTGTATGCAGTTTTTGTTTATTTGATGATTGATAACTGATAGTAATTAATTGTGAGCTTGACTGGAGATCAAAATTCTTACTTTGTCCTACTCTAGTTGGCCCATTTTCCTTTTTTGGATGTCCTATTTTATTTGACATATTTTCTGAAATAATAATATTATTATCTCTGCTCTATAAAACTGTTAAAAATGAGTTTTTACTTTCATCCATTGAAATAAGCAGAAAAACAAATTCGCAGTTTGGCTCCTCTTTCTAAATGATGAAATGGTTTCTTTAGTCCAGTATTCTATCTTCTCCTACTCCAACCCCTCTTCCCCAGTCTTGCTGCCTTTTCCCATAAAGAAGAGAGCTACTGCTTCTTGTTTGCAGCAAAATCCAAAAGATGAAGACTTGCTGCACGGGTTGGAGAGCGATTCTTTACATGGGTTTTTGCTGCAATCCCTCTTCTTACATCATCGGCCGACGCTGGTGCAGGTCATTCTAACTAAAGTGTGCGTGTGTTTTGTATTTCAAGACTATTTTTCAATTTTTGTGGGACAAATTAAAGCTGTATGTTCAGTGATTTGTACTTAATCTTGTTGGTGGTATATGAACATGCATTCTATAAAAAGGGAACAAAAGAAGGAAAAAATAGAATGAATTCGAGCTTCTTAGAAGTTGATCAGTTTATTTAGAGATGAATTTCTTAATGAGGTGATGACTTGCAATGCGGGGGAAAAGCCTTTCCATGCTCCAAAAATGTACACCGGTCATCCGACAACTTGTAAAGAAGTAGAAGTTCAGATATATTTCACGAGTACTTGCACGCCCAAATCAAGGTGCACCTATGAACTTCCGAACTTACATAGCTCGCTCATGAATTGACATGCGATAAATACCAACATGATTTAAAAACACATGGATTGTACTATATATTGGCGTCAAAATACATAACCTTGACAAATGCGGTAAAACATCTCAAATCAATTGAGAATTTGAATCCCAAATCCAAACACAAACATATTTAATCTGGACAAGACTTGTGTGGATTGAGACGACAATATGGTGACACATTATAGATCATTATCAACTTTATATTTTTAGCGTCATCTCTAAATTGAAAATACAAGAAGGGTTAAATTTATTTAGCCACATCTAAATCACATAAGGCATTTGCCCTTTTCGTATATTCTATGGACTTCAACACCGAATTAATAATTGTTTGATAGTATTATATTTTTATTATTTATCCAATAATTGAATATAAGTAGTATGCATTTTTATAAAACTTAAAAGATGAATTAAAACTTTAGCATATGAATTATTAATATAATTGTCCCCCAACACCACGCGTCTCTTCTTCAATTTTGAAATTCATCGTATCAAAATCAAAAGCTATTACAAAAATTATCTTTGCTTATAGATTTTCAAAAGCTACTCAACTTTGAAATTCTCGAAAGAAGAGTTAATGTCGAATGGAGCGCTCAAATTTGTCGCCCACAAAAAACGCTATGCATATCAATATCATTCTTTACTAAATTAATACTACTAAGCATGTTTGAGATTAAATATGAGGATACGAGACATCCCCTGCATATATTTCCTCCATTCCAAAAAAAATACAGACAATTAATATGACAACGTGAATTAAGATTATAATAGATAAAGTAAAAGAGATTTCAAAAAAATACAGACAATTATCATGACAACGTGAATTAAGATTATAATGGGTAAAGTAAAAGAGATTCCAAAAAAATACAGATAATTAATATGACAACGTGAATTAAGAGTATAATGGGTAAAGTAAAAGAGAGAAGGAGAATAGTAGTTAAAGTAGGGTTAGTTGATAGTGAGAATCACATTATAAATAGGGATTAATACTGATATAAATTATAAATAAGTTGATGTATATGAGTAATAAATTGAGATAACTTTTTAAAAATATAATATATATATAATCAGATAAAAATAAAAAATACACGTATTTTTATGAAACGGATGAATATATTTAAGGTGTAATTTAAAAAAGGTATATTTAGTTATGCTGCTTTATCCAATAATACAAATTTAAAGATCCTTGATAAGACTCGTGAGGTAAGATTGAGGTTTGTGGCCGTTAACGTCAATCAAATTATTTATTATTTTATATATATTTCCAACACCAGATCCATTTATAATTAGAAAAGGGGAGATTGTGTAGACACGTAATCATGTAAAATTACACTATGAAAATATTTGATACGAAAAATATGATAAGATATTTAATTTTTAGTGGGCCGAAATGATAAGATGGCACGACTCTCTTGGACAATATCGTGTAGATTATATGTACTATTAATATATTCGTCAAGATTTCCGTTAAAATAATACCATCTCTTAAAATAATAATGTGACACCACGATATTCAGCAATCTATAGATTGTTATCTAGCGTATTAGATATTGTTGGCCGAAAAAAATTGTTATATAGTGTATTAGATATTGCTGGCCGAGAAAATTTACACTTGAGCATTTTTTATGTTTGCAACATGGCAACTGATTATTCTTCCACGTATACAAATGATCAGCTAGGATTGATGATATGATGTTACTTTAAGAGGTGGTGTCATTTTAACGCACCCCTATTCATCAATCCTTAAGTGTTCTACTAGTATTCTCTTTTTAGAATGTCCAACTAAGTTTAGTCATTTCTTTTTTTGACAAAAAACAAAACATTCAATTGTTTTTACTTTATTCCACCACTTACTTTACTTTCTCTTTATTTTTTATACTCTATTGTTCTCTCTTATTTTTCAATACAATTTCTTAATCTCTGTGTCTAAAAGTCGTGATTCAATTTAATTGGAACCGAGAAAGTACTATTTAGATAGTATGGAGTATTCACCAATAAAGTTTCGTCTCAAAATTATATGCTAAAATGATGTCAAACTTCCACTTTGCTTTTTTCATTAGCACAAGTTTTCATGCTTTTGACATTTCACATAGTAATTACGGATAAGGTGAGTAAAATTTTTAATCTTTTATTGATTGATAAATTAACAGAAATTTAATAATTATATTCGATTCTAATTTGAGGCTTTAATCTCTGATATTAATAACTCTACCATTATGTGAACACACATAAATTTGTCCATTTATTTAATATGCATGTTATGAGTATGGAAAATGAATTGAGAAATAACTTTATAACTAATGCACATGGTATGTTAAGACTAATAAATTCATTTCAAAATATAAACCGACAACGGTGACAAATAAAATGAATTCAGTTTAAAAAATGTTAAATTTTGGAAAAGGAAGTTATTGCAAACCACAAATCAATACTATTTAACAAATTAAAGCATTAAAAAGAATGATACACAGTATATCAAATTGATGAATATTCCAAAAGTAGATTTATCAATCTAGCTAATTCCTAAAAGTAATTCCTAATTTTAGGATAATTCCAAAACGCCACTGCGATGAGTCATAAGCCAGTGGCTCACGTCTCAGTGATCTAGCTAAATCAATCCCTGTTTAGATGACTCAAAATAACTCCCAAAATTAGAATTACGATGCCTGATTCTATTGATGCTTTTCTCTATGTTTGCTAATTTTGTCATTTCCGTTCATTCATTGATGAATATCATATTTTATTTTTCAGTACTTTTAACAATGAATTCACTATTCACTATCAAATTACAACTATACTCCTTTTCATTTTCTCATATTTTACCACGTTAAAATGACATATCAATCCTTTTCATTTTCTCATATTTTACAACTATACTCCTTTTCATATCAATCCAAAATGACATATTTTAAAGGATGGAGGATGTATATAAAAGTAGGCTGGAATCACTTTTCTTTCCATTCATTTTCTACTACAGTATATTTATTTTAAAAAATTCGTGCGCCCAGTCGAATTAGCCTTGTATTAATGGAGTGATGCGTAATTCATTATTTCTGATTTTGTGCCACACAAAAATCATTAAAAAAAATAGAGAAAAGGGGCATATCGAAAAGAACCCGTGAGCTTGGAATTCCAAAAGGTGGTATATTCACTTCCATTTTCTGCCTCATATTCACTGCTTCAAGATTGCTAATAGTATATTTCTTGTATCTAATAAACTGAGATTCAATAAAAAAAAAGACAATTGTGTATAGCTTTGCTAAATGTGATGAAAAATTACCTTATTTCAATCTGCTATGTTCATAGAATCTAGGAAATTCCTTTTGCAGATTCATTCAATTCAAGATTACAAATTGTTGATCAAATAAGGCAGCTTTATAACTTGAGATTGCATTTGTTTGAAGTAGAAAAAACTACTACTATATATATATATATAGATATTGAGAGAAATTGGAATGAGAGTGAAATGGATTTCTGGCCGGAATTTGTAGCAAACAGTTGGGGGAGAGAATTTGTGGCAGGTGGATTCGGTGGCACAGCCGGAGTCATCGCCGGCTATCCACTAGATACGCTCAGAATCCGACAGCAGAGCTCCGTGGAAGGGACGGCGGCCCAAATATTCCGGCGGCTGGTGGCTGCGGAGGGCCCCTTTTCCCTCTACCGCGGCATGGCCGCTCCTTTGGCTTCTGTAACTTTCCAGGTTCTTTTTTTTTATTAGGAATTTTAATTTAATCCTTCAGTTTTTCTATGGAATAATGGGTAAATAAATTCTGGTTTGAACTGAAATATTAAATCAACCAGCAATTATCTTTTTCCTATGAAAATCGCGATGATGTGGCCATCGGATTTACCTATGTGGATGAAATGGGGTTTGGTGCCATATACAGATGATGCGTGGTAGTGATATAATTGCGAAATCTGGTTGCCACATCATTGCATTTTTCATCGAAAAAAAACTATATGAGGCTAATTGTGAAATTCTTAACTGACGAGTATAGAACAAATCAGAATTGAACTATTCTTGGTGATTTATTTAGCAATTTGCTGTTTTCTCTTTTTTGAAGTTTGTTGCATTATGTAGAAATGATAAACTACTGATAACTTTGCTATGGTAATTGAATTTTGTAGTCCTGTATTTATTTACTCCCCAAATTTTAAAAGTTTTCCGTCGTCTTAAAGTTTGTTGACATTGTGTAGATTTCTAAAATCAATATTTTACTTGAGATAGAAGAATCGTGGTCTGAACCTGGCTCAGTGTGTGTTTTGAATATTATAAGAAATTGGAAGTCCTAGATTAATAAAGAAACTAGATTAAGATTATAATCATAGCAAAAAGTTTGATGACTACTAAATCCAAATTTTGGTTACATATGGTTCCGTTTCTAACTTTGCTATGCTAATTGAATTTTGTATCCTGTATTTATTTAATCACCACGTTTAAAAGGTGTAATGAATGACACAAAATATATGTAGAAATGGGTAATTTAAACCAGAAGGAAGATTGATAGATGCAAATTAAAAGCCTGTTTTGATTGATTTTGCAGAATGCTCTAGCTTTCCAAACATATGCAATCCTTTCAAGAGCAGTAGATGGGCATTGTAGTAGCTCCAATGATCCACCCTCATACAGAGGGGTTGCTCTCGGTGGGTTCGGCACGGGAGCCATCCAGAGCCTCGTCCTCAGCCCAGTCGAACTGGTCAAGATCCGTCTCCAGCTGCTCCGCAGCCCCACGGGCCCACGGGACGTGGCCCAGAGCATTCTCCGAGCGGAAGGCTTTCGGGGCCTATATCGGGGCCTGACCATTACGGTGCTGAGGGACGCCCCGGCCCATGGGGTCTACTTCTCGACGTACGAGTACACGAGGGAGTGGCTCCACCCGGGCTGCAGGAAGGACGGCTGCGAGTCGTTTGGGACAATGCTGCTTGCGGGAGGGTTGGCCGGTGTGGCTAGCTGGATCTGCTGCTACCCTTTGGACGTGGTGAAGACGCGGCTGCAGGCGCAGTCGAGGTCGTGCGAGAGATACGGGGGGATAGTGGATTGTTTCCGGAAGAGTGTGAGGGAGGAAGGGTATCATGTGTTGTGGAGAGGTTTGGGGACTGCTGTTTTGAGGGCCTTTATTGTGAATGGGGCTATCTTTACTGCTTACGAGACGGCACTAAGGTGCTTTTTCCGGGCCAATGACAATCCGGCCACTATTTAGGCCGGAGACGGCCGGCCCTTATGTGCCTTTTCAGGGGCAACCTGAATCCGGCCACCATTTAGGCTGGATTCGGGCATTGCCGGTGCTGCTTGTTGTGGTAGAATGGGGAAATTCTTGGGATTTGATTTTATTTACTCTGGTTTTTAATCTATTGCTATTATCAAATGTACTTATATCTTGTGAAGTTTCCTTTGTGTGTTTGAATTTCAGCTACAGTAATACGTTTGAATACTGATGTAATTGGAAAAATGAGTTCTCAACTGTTGAACTAGTTCACAGCAAATTGTCTATTAACAAGGCTATGTTTATACTATTATTCAGATCACTTTCACAAATGATTAAAAAATTCAAATCAGACAATTTACTTATTAAATAATAATCTAGACACTTAGATTGAGATAGTTGTTTTAAAATATTACACCTCCATTCCCAAATATGAGTACTCAATTTTCATTCATCCCAATTCCGACAACAGTAGTATGCTAGTATTTTCTTTTCATTTTACTTCGCAAAAGACTAAAAATGACCCAAATCCTTGCAGCATTTACAAATTACAATAATTAATATATACCTATTCTTGCAACAGGTGTGACTCTACCGTCAATATATTCTCTCTAAATCACCATCGAAAGGGGCTGAGTATAAATTATTTTATAGTACAAGACTGAGATACAATATCGTCTACTGCAAGACCTAGATTATCAAGTTCAGATTTTATTTTAGAAGTTGAAAACATAGTACAAACAAAAAAGTGAAAGAGAAGGATATGAGAAAGTATACATGCAGAAAGCCTTACGAACTGGCTCTCTCTCTCCTTTTTTTTTTATATCGAGACATTATCGAATTGTAATGGAGTTGCAGAAATCTTTACAATGCAGCCTCTTAAACAAATCAATGATTGAGAATGGATATAAACGGGGCAGATCTCTGCCCCGGTCGGGCACTAGGCTCATAAGAGGCTTGTAAAACATTACAAGACAGTGCCAAACAGGCCTTTTTGGCACCAACAGCACATCTGTCTTAAGAGATGATTTTCTGACTACAAGAGTGACGGCAGTAGTATCGATTTCCCAAGCAAGCAGTCTATGTAGTATCATGGCATACCTTCGAGTCTAGTAGCCAGAAGACACTAGGACGTTGTGATCCTTCAAGTGTTTCTGGAATTGACCCAAGCGCTTTTGTAGCCGGAGGATGCCAGCAGCCTTCTGAGATAGGATTGAGTTCAATCGTGAGATGTAATCGTCTAGTTGGTTGCCAGGTTGATCAGTCTCCACCAACAGATTCATCTCCTGCAAAGTGCAAACAGAAGAAATCAACAATATGCACAGCTTGAGGGAGAAAAAATAGACATTAAAAGAAAATTTCAGAAAACCTCTCTAACAATCTCCATAGTCTCCTCCACCTGTTTCCTGTGAGCATGAACAAGATCTTCCTCTTCCTGAACACGGACAACAGAAATTAGAAATTAATCCCATAACTACCATTGTAGCAATATATATGCCTTATTCATATCTTCCAATATGGTAATTCTGCTATTCACCTACCTTCAATAAAGAAGCTAAATCATCATCTGAATTCAAATATTTTTTTTCCGATTTAGGAGGCTCCTTCCACTTGGGTTTGATATTGTTTATCTTCATTTCGTCATCAGGAATTGGGAGGCTATGTACTTCAACTCTTGAGTTTTTCTTCCAAGACGGCTTCTCTTGCTCATAGAAGTCCTCGTCATAATCTTCCCTATCAGTTTGTTCGGGCCATGAATCGCCCGTATCATCTTCAAAAGTCGTAGCAGGAGGAAGGACTGACGACAAAGGTTGCACAATTGATTCTTTCAGGTTTGAGGTCGAGGATATCACATCTTTTTTTGTGTTGCCTCTTGAAAGGCTCTTTACCCTACAACAGCAACATAATGCTCAAGACTTGAAAAAAATTAGAAGTGTTGCTGAAAGAATAATTACTCATTAAAATATAAAGATTTACCTATCAGCATATCTTAAAGTGTTCAAGGTGTGCTCACAGGATCCCGAGTTTGGTGAAATACATGATATCATAACTGTGCGAGAATTCCCAATGAAGGAATCTCGTAAAACTTCAGTTAATTTACTTCCTCTAAATGGAATGTGTCCTTGGTCACTGTCAAGTGCTCTAATACATTCCTTGAGTGCGAGCAAACTTTTGTTGATCTCAGCTCCTTCCAATCTGCATAGTCAGAAATTTGGATAAGTGCGACAATTTTTTGTAATCATTATATTTTCTTCTCTCGAACAACACGTAAATCCACCAAGCAATAATTTGCATTGGCAAGTGCGAGTATACCTTGTGTATAATATAGTTGTAATAAAACATTAGTAAGAAATCTATTACTATGTCAATTTACTAAGCCATATACCTGGTTTGCTTGTCATTGTCTGTAGTATCTGCCCCACGTTCGCTTCCAGCAAGGTCTATGAAGGAGAGCTTACCAACAAGTCGTGCAGGTTTAGATTCACTTCCATCCACAGACCTCTTAACAGAAAGCTGAAGTATCGCATGCGACCGAGATGATTCCTCATTTGCACCTGTGGTTCCAGTACTTCTTGTCGCATTTCCTCTCTCAATGAGCTCCTTAACTATCTCCACGTCCCCTACTCGATACTCTTGCAAGCCCACAATACAAACTTGCTGCTTCCCATCCTCTCTCATACAAAGTTTCCTACAAGTACAGAAGTTAAAAAGTTTGTTGGCAATTCAATGGAGGGTGCAAAGCAATAAAAGAACCCAGAGAAAAAGCTTACTTCCTATCACTAAGCAGATCAAAGAGCTTCCCTCCATATATCTCAAAGAAGCTGAAAAACAATTGAAACCCTTGGTTCCTGTAGGTGTGATGAATGAGCCTCAAAATATCTCTCACTGCTCTGAGAGGCAGTGGTTTCATGGTATATGTTTTGCCACTTCCTGATGAATTAGAGATTGTGAAATTCTGAGAAAGAGAAAGTGAACATGAAAAGGGATACAGAAAGTAGTGATGACACCAAAGAATAGGAATAAGGTTTTATCAAAAGTTTTCTTCTTTGAAACATTAAAAAAGTGGAGTTAAGATGCTAAAATCATTTTAAGATTGTTACTGTACATAGAGAAATAAAAACTATCCTGACAAAAATAAGAAGAATTATACAACATGCAATTCCATCTGATTATAGGATAGCATGTTATTACCTGTTTGCCCATAAGCAAAGCAAGTAGCTTTTGTGCGTTGAAAAATTATGGGAATGATAGGTTCTACGGTTTCATGATATACCTAGAGAAACGATACATGAACCAGAATTAGGCAAACACCAAGATAAAGTAAAAGATCCACTTCAGATTAATATATATTATTCATGGGATGGGATATAATTACCTCATCATTTGAGACTTCTTCATTTAGTACAGCATCAAAAACAAACTCGTGTTTCTCCCGATATTCTGTCAAGTCAACCTGGAGCACATTAAGACTCAAATATATGAAAAATGGATATGTGGATTATACCAGATGAATAGGCATTACCAAGTCTAATTAACGCTTGCTTCGAGAAACAGTCATTTAAAGGAGTTCCCCATAGAGTTAAGAAAGGAAGACACGGTTTCAACCATAATAACAAGCTCAATTTTAATCTTATAAGCTTAAAAATTCCGAGCCAAGTACATTGACCTGCATTGCAATTTGCAAATGTTACTTGTCAGGTCTGGATGGGGAAGTGATTTATAGATCAAGAAGCAGAGATTACTTATTAAATTTTGAAGGTGGCTTCAGAATATACACTTAAGACAATCTGAAAATTTACAAGAAAATAGTTCTATAAGAGAGCAAAACCTAACTTAATTTTAATAAAACAAAAATCTCTGGACAAAGGGACAGAAAGCACAAAGTACTATATTTTGATAACAATTCTATTAAATGAATATTGAGAGAAACGAAAGTCATAACAATTTCTACAGACCTTGAGTTTTGTCTCATGAACGACAAGAGAGTTTGAAGATGTTTCTATGATATCTTCATCATTCTTTGCCAGTTCCTTTTTATTTAGTGGTCTTTTCCTTACCTGGAAAAAAAATCATCATGAGTCATACTAGGAAACAACAGTGTTGAATTTGACATATCTGGTTGCTGCAAGAAAATCTTGGGAAAGAAAAGCATGCTAAATAAATTACAGAGTATAACTTCTGAAACTGTTAATTGATTAGTTATAAGAATGAACTGAAAAGTAATGAGAGTTTTTGGCCAGCTGAAATATTTGGAGTATAACAGCTACTACTTAAAAAGAATAATATACATACCACCACTTTGATCTTTGCAACGTTGCTAGCCTTCACATTGTCAGCAGCAATGCTTTTTAGAACATTGGTATCAGGCAAGCCACGTGCTTTGCTAGTTTGTTTATTGATCCCGAAGTATGGGTCAGAATCATCAAAACTTCTTCCTCTTGAAAAAGTGTTCACTGGAGGGGCATCATACAGACTGGGAACTGACATCTATTCTCAACAATCACACCCAAAATAGCCGAAAGGGAAAAGAATACAGAAAACAGAGTTAGGCAATATGAAAAAAGGTAACTTGATATTTTTGAATATAACAATGATGGAATATAATGAAATCAAGAGACATAACTAGTAACCCCAAATATACATGAATCTTTTTGCCTTATCAAAATCTCAATGTATGTTACAATATCAGGCCTACTCCAAATTGCATTAAAATGATTGCTAAAATACAACAGTACATTATTTCTTAACATAGCCTAAACCAATTCCCATACACATAAGAAACCAAACAAGTCACTCAAATTTAATGTAGCCATTGTAGAAACACCACCTCATCAAATGCACAAACATAAACAGGGTTCAATTGCATATGGATATTACTGACAACAACCCCTATTTCCATCAAAACCATCCATATGGCACTTCCTGCCACATACAGTACAACTACTTCCCATAAAACCGACACTCAAAAACTAGCATATACTACTGATTAACGAAAAATGATTGCTTCACTTCTCATATCAGAAAAATCTACCTCCGGAAGTAGCTCAGTATCAAAGGAATGCAGATCCAACAGCCCCGGGCTACTCTCATTTGGAGAAACCAGCTCCTCGCCATTCTTCCGCCTCACAGGCGACAACGGCTCCGCAAACAAATCACCTCCACTGTAGGTCCTCTGTGCCTGTACACTCCTGTACATTCTAGAACCCTGACCGCCTCCGTTATAATATCCAAAATCCTAGTTTCATTCCAGAAAAAAAAATCAATCAAATTTCTGATTTCCAGCTCGTGAAATCAGATCAACGCAAGTTCAAATCCACCAAAATTGAAAAATGTCCCCAAATTTACCTGAACTGGAGGAACCGCGTTGTTCGACGACTGTAGATGCTGCAGGCCAGCTGATTGCAGCCATCTTCCGTTTGATGAAGCTTCCACAAATTGGTCGGAGTACTGACGCTGATGGTGTGCCGCCGCGCCGGATCTCTGCCTTCCCACCGCATTCATCTTCTCTCACCAAAAAAAAAGAGGAAACCCAATCCAACAGCGCTCTCACTCAACCGTCTATGTTCAAATACTAGCAAAAATACTTTCAATCCAACACATGTGTGGATTTTTTTTCTAGAGAGAAACTGTGATTGATAGACGGGTGAAGAATGAATGTTTCTTCTCTCTTGTGAGAATTGTGGGAATTTGAATTTTGAAGTGGCACGTGTGAGGGAGACGCACACGTACATGTGATTGGTTGAACATGTGGGACGCTGGTGCGCCTATTTATTTTTGAATTTGTTTTGGCGACCATTGTCGTTTCACGTGGTGGGGCACTGTCGTTTCAACGATCTGTGGATCCATTGCTTCATAATATGACATGCCTACGTAGATGAATCACTGGCTAGGAAGTCAAGTAGGAGTAACAAATTATCCATTCTGGATAAACATGTCCACGGTTCATGAACCGGCGGTTTCAGTTTTAGGAAATGTGGAACTGGAACCGAACCGTGAGGCTATTTCACGGTTTCGGTTTCTGTTCGAAAACTGGCGGTTCCGGTTCAGGTTTCGAATCGCCGGTTTTCAGGCAGTTTTTGCCGTTCCGGCACGGTTTCGGTTCCGGAATTTTAGAGCCTGAACCGAACCACGGTTCCAAAAGTGATGGTTTCGGTTCGGTTTAAATCTCACGGTTCCGATTCGGAACCGGAACCGCCGGTTACGATTTCACGGTTAACCGTCTGAACCGAAAACCTTGGGGCATCTCTAATTCTGGATACTGGATTAATATTGGCTCAGATGTTAATATATGTGAACAAATTAATAAAGTTTTTTTTTCAAAACTACTTAGAGATGCCCAAGATTTACGATTTCAAACTGGAATCGTAAGATTTAATAGAACCGAAACCACCATTTTTTGAATCGTGGGCCTGTTCAAATTATAAATTCTGGGACTTCAAAAAGTAGAACTGATTTCAACGAACTTCTTTCACTTCCACCAACTTTCTTATACATTTTTAAAAATTCAAGTTGTGTTAATTTATGACAACTATTAGCATTTAGCGGCGGATAGAATAATATAATTTAATTGTCTAGATTTATTTATTGTATTTTAAATACAATATTATTGTATGATATAAATATATTTATTGGTGTGTTTGTGTTGGCCTAGTGGTTGGATGATTAATATATAAGGTTATAGGCTTCAAGTTAGATACCATGATACGACTTTTAAATTTATCTTCAACTATCAATAAAAAAGAAGAAGAATGCATATTTGTACTACTTTGTGAAAATAAATTGCACCGATGTATGACAAAACTTTTAATTCATTTGAGACTCTTTTCCACAATTTTCAACTTTTCTTTTCTTATTTTACCTTTTCCAGCCTCAATTGTGGTATTAACTTCTTTCTTTTTACCACATTGGCTCTTTTAATGATTAATTATTTTTTATAAAGAACAGTACATTTTTGGTAACTCAAACTCTCATTAATTTATTTTCTGTTATTATTGCGCCTTTTCAATATTGACCATAGGTAGAATACGGAGGAGGCACTGATTCATTTGCCCGCCTTTATTTTAACAAGCAATTCCCATAAGTGTACGGGACTATTGTAATAATGGACAAGTATACAGGCCATATCCCACAATAACTAATGAGCTCACCTATGTACCTTGATCCAAAAGATCATTCACTATTTAAACGGATCAAATTGAGTTTTAGATTTATTATTTAATAGAGTATGTGTTCTAACCAAATAAAATAATAAAAATGATAAAATGACGAATGAATTGACTTAAGAAAGAGAGAGATAGGATCTTGTGGTTTTGATGCAATGTCTTGGATGATTATGTTCAATTTCTATGCTCATTTAAGCTCTAATGATTAATAAGCGAAACTCCAGATAAGATGCGCCTTCTCTCGAATGCACATGAATTAAGAGCATCCACAATAGTGTGGACATCCCAATAGCCTAGTACTAGGACATCCCAAAAACACTTCCTGCCTACGTCACTAGGACATCCCACTGCACAATAATAGCCTAGCACAATAATAACCCATGAAACAAATTCACAAATACGGAATTAAAAATTCGACACGAATACGAATGGAGAAAATGCAATAATAATTTCATTAAATAAAAAACATTAACATAGTTCAATTTTTAAAAAAAAAACAATTCAAACAAAGTACATGTTAGTATGCCTTGAATCTTTATAGTTTGCTGCTAGCCGAACGGGGGTCTCGCTGTATGATATGTTTTTGTTTTAGGCCTTCATTTTCGACGATCATGTTGTGCATGATAATACTGCGTTAGCCGGTCGCTCGTCCGTGGTGCAAATGAAACGAAGTGCAACGAACCATATATATAGAGTTTTGAAAAAAAATAAAAAATCGAAAAATGCTCTTGTCCGCCGGGACGTCCATCGCCTGACCATAATAGCGGACGTGAGGACGGACGACCTGACGAACGTCCGCGCATGACCACGGACAACCTCTTGCCCGTCGCTCTCGTCCGTCGTGCGCTCGTCCGCCCCAATAGTGGACGTCCCCGAAGGACGAGCCGCTCGCCGGTCGGACGTCCGCTATTGTGGATGCTCTAATGATGGATAAATCTAAACTCAAGTATCCTTTTAATTATAGATTATCCACTCCAAAAGATTTAACACTCGATTAGAGTGAACTGGGTAGTGATGAAATGTTAAGTGGCATGGCTCGTTCAACAACTACTGAAAAGGTTGTTGAAGAGGAGAGCCTTCTGAGGAGTTGGTATATATGAGGGGTGTTTGGGGGGCGACCACACACATAGGTGAAGGTTTTAAGATGCCAGAGAATTGAGTGAAACTCCTCCAGAAATAAGGAACAAAGGTAGCTTTCGAATAACGTGTGACACTCTTAGGAGGGAGTTGAGACTGGACAGAAAAGACTTCGATCTTGTGGAGTCAATGACGCAGTCACAGTCTGCCAACTATAATGCATCAGATGAATGGTCAGATTCCTTGAAATCTCTGTTCGACGTGGCTGATGAAATGGATATACTAGAAAACAAAGACGAATACCCAAGCTTTAGCCTTGATTTGGATTCTAGTCAGGTTAAGTATATATTATACATTAGTTGTTGTTAAAAAACACCTTCCAGTCAAAATATGTTATGATATACTTAATGAAAGTGCGACTGTTTGCAATATTGTAGGATGATGACACCGGTCATCGTGATTCAGTACGTCAACATGATATAACCAATCCAGCCAATGTTGAAGAGGTTTGATGGCAACAGTTTGTTCCTATTTTTTTGTTTAATTTAATTGCTTAATCAATCATCCCATCTTACCTTCTGTTAAGGCTGATGTGTCGGAGTTCGAGCTTAGGGAGCCAGCTGACCTATGTTTTAGTGGCGACGAACTTGTATCCCAGGACGGGGACAGAAAGACAGCTGCTGACTTGGCAGGAAACGGTGTGGATTTTAGTACTGGTAATGACACGGGAAGAGAGGTGGGATACCAAGGGCCTGTGGATGTTGCGGAAGTAGGAACGGTTGTCAATGAGGACAATACACTCGACGTGGCTAGGGCTATAGCGCTTGATGTTGTGTCGGAGGTGTGTAAAGCATCTGAAATAAATATTGCTGACATAAATTAGGGGTTTTGTAGTCTCGTAAGTTATTGACATTGTAAAATTCTTTGTTTTGCTGATGCAACACGATGCAGAAGATGTGACCATTTGTTCTGCTGTGGAAGCAGTCATTGAACTAGGTAAGGCTGCTTTCGAAACACAAATAGTTACGAGGGACGGTGATGTGGGTACATTACCTGTACGTGAAGATGCAACAATGAATCGTGAAGATGCAACGATGAATCGTGAAGAGAGCATGTATGCTGACTTTCAACCTGCTCCAGCAAGGAAACTCAGATTGTCTACAGGGAGAAGAGAGGGATCATCATCAATGCGTATCAGCCCAACATGGACTAGAGAAGAGAGGGATAACTACCAATTCATAATTGCAACACCCTACATGTTAACGTAAGCAAAAAAATATATTATTATTTTTGTGTTGGTTTAACAAAAGTGCGCGACTTGAATAACTTATGGTTTAAATCTAGGTATAATGCTATCTACTTCGACGATGTTGCTGAAATTACTGAAAGGAAATTCAGCTCGTTGAAGCCACATGAAGTTGTTGACGTTGAAGTTGTCGATGCTTGGGCTTCGTATCTGAATTGCATGGAAGTGAATAAACCAACAAAGAAGCCCAACAGATTGTTTGTCGCAACAGCTCCAACAATAAGTGTACTATTAATATGTGCAGATTTTGATTTTTTTTTTTGTGTTTGATGACATTGTGTAACGATTGCAGTCAGTCTATGTGGTTGAACGGAGACCTAGCTGGGAAGAATCTGAAGCTGCGGCTACATTCTGTGAGGAGATGGATAGTCATTTCTACGGCACTGGAACTTTTGACATAACAAAATATGATTTTGAATTGTTCTCTTGTTTAACCAAAAGTGATGTGATTGAAAATGAATATTGAAGCAAGTGTATTATTATGTGCATATTTTTTTTTCAATATATTCAAAAAAGCATTACTATCTGGTGTGCAATTGAAGACTGAGTTGCGGATGTGCTAGACCATGTTGTGCCCGAGAATGGTATTCCAGGTCGGAACAAATATGGGAGGGACTTGGATCTACTAGTATGTTTTTTGTGGACATTGTTTAGAATAGAGTGATGTGCTATTTCATGATTGGACTTGGTTTTTGATTTTGTGATAAAGTAGTGTTGACTTTGTGTTAAAGTTGGGTCGATTTTGGTTGAAACACGGGCATGGTTGTTGACTTTGTGATCAAGTATTGTTGATATTAGTGGGTGTGTGAATCATTGGATGCATTGACATTGCATGATGTTGAAATACTGAAACTTGGATGCATTTGTTGATTTTATGTTAAAATTCTGTTGATATTTGTGGGATCTGAAAATAACATGTCAGAATGTGTTTATGCTTCTTTTTTGTTGTCCATCCTCTTGACATTGCTTGTTGTCCATCATATTGACATTGTTTTGTTTGCATCCTATTGACATTGAGAGGAATGTTGACATGGAGTATTGACATCTTGTTCTTGAAGTTGACATTGTTGTTATAGCTGCATTGTGTTAGCAAAGTTGTTATAGCTGTTGTGTGATGATTGGTTGGGGGTTTTAAATGTTAATGGTAGTTTTTGGATATTGTTATTGACTTTTTTTGGCTTGTGAAGTAGTTGTCTTTTTTGTTAAGAGAATTATCAACCTTAGTCCTCTAGATTATTAAACAAGGTATTCGTGTTCTCACGGTTTTAATTTGTAAGACGTATTACATTTTGATCGGGTTTTGTTATGATATGGTAATGATTAGTTGCAGTGTGACAAAGTGTTGATATTCAGGTCAATTCCAACATATTGTGTCATCATTCTCTTTGAAATTTGCTTTACATTGACATTCCAGATTGTCAATGGACTTATTTCTTTGCATAACATAAAGGAGTTTACTTTTTTGCAGAGGAATATTCTCGGTTTTTATCTCGAGTCAAAGGGATTCAACGAACTGTCTGAAGTCATTATGGAAACAAAAAAGACTAAGTAACTTCCCGTCACTACCTTGCTGAAATTTGTAATGGAAACCATCACAGGTATTCTTCTTATCCTCCATTTGGTTTAAAATCATTTGGACATCAACGCCTTTCATTTCTTGTAATATGTCACGATTGTCATTCTGTATGTCAGTAATGGTGCAACACACAACATCATAGCCACCCATGAACTCCTTCAAGAAATTGAAAGTCATTGTAGGTCCAATGTTGGCCTTTGCGCAGTCCTGCATGAATTTATAATGAATATCCCCAAGGTTGCGGTTGGATTTGTTAGAGTTTGTATACTAGAAAATCACCTTTCGAGTGATTGAATACTGTTTAAACTCTTATTTTATTTTTCAAGGAATAAAACAGATTATTTTTGTCATAATGTTGTTATGTTTTACATTTAATGAATGTTTATTACATGTTTAAATGTATAAGTAACTTAACAAAGTCTAAGTCTTTGTTTTAGTAGACCGGTTGTGGGTCCCGTCCACTTTAATGTAACACGGTCAGTTTTGAACAAAGAAAAAGAAGAATTTCACAACCTAGATAGGCTTAGACTACCTATCGTGAAGGATTGCAATGTCAGTCCGCATATTTCTAAGTCTTACTGAAATAAGATGACATTGGTAGGGCTGTCGAAACGGGTACCCGCGGGTATCCGCACCCGAATTTTCGGGTACCCGCACCCGAAAAATAATATTTTAGTACCCGTTGCCCGACCCGAGGAGCAATGCGGGTGTCCCGATACCCGCTGCGGGTATCCCGCACCCGATGGTCCGGATACCCGCACCCGATGCTGGACAAAGAAATACCAAATTGTCAGCATTTATCTATGCTATTGTAGATGCTTCTTTGGTCTCAGGGTGATGTGGGATTTCCTCCCAACCAACTGCATTTAGAAAGTTTAGACCCAATGTGGGGAACATCACAAAGATAGGTTACAGATTCTTTTGCTATAAGATGCTGTAAATTTATTCATTCACTGCAAACCAAATCACTCTTTTCTGGGATTAAATCAAAAGGTTGAAGAGATACAACCATGAAGATGCTGATTTGAAGCATTTACATAGAACAATTATACATTATGGAATCATTTCTAATACAACTGATTCATATCTTTTATTTTCTATGACTAATGATGTTTCATCATTTAAAATATATATTTCAAAGATTTCTTTGAGGAATATTGAGCAGTATATGTTTTTGCAATATAACCCCCATCAAGCACTAACTTTTATTGCAAAGTTATAGTTTTATTTGCTGCAATAATCATAATGCAGAACCATTTATGTTCCACTTTTGATAAATAAAAATATCAACTTTTAAGTTTTAATCACAATATAATATTGATTGAACATAGTGCAGAACCATTTTTGCTCCCACTTTTGATAAAAAAAAAAAAACAACTTTTAAGTTTTAATCACAATATAATATTGATTGAGTATGACATACTGTAGTGTAGAACTATTTTCAGATTGCTTGTCATTTGTTGTTGTCGTCCCACATCGAACATGGAGTGATTGTTGGTTTTGGGGAGTGTTAAATAAATTAGTAGGCTATACTAAATGCTAATCGGGTAATTATCGGGTAATCGGGTATACCCGGTCGGGTATCGGGTATATCCGATACCCGACAATCAACCATTCTAAATACCCGACCCCGATCCCGAACCCGATTTTAGCGGGTAGCGGGTTCCAATACCTGACGGGTATCGGGTCGGTAGGAAATTACCCGATACCCGTTACCCGTTTCGACAGCCCTAGACATTGGTGTGGTATACCACTGAATTGGATCTAACAGCGAGATATGTCTTTATGCTATATACTGAAAGACAAGGTCTTGATAATTATTGTTTCTTAATCAATGTACGTTAGCATTGAGCATACGGTATTGATTATGAACTACTTTGACTTACCAAATGGTGCGGATTTTTCGTAACCTAATAAATCTGGTATATTGGGTAGTGGTGATTTGAATCTAGCGGTGTTAGGATTGCTATTATATTGAATCGTGCGCGAGGTGAGTCTCGCAATGATACAAGCTCTCCGACAAACATTGGGGATACCGCCATCAGGCTAGTCTTCTTTAAATTTCCACGGATATATTTTTTAGGATTTAATTGTGTAAATTTTATTTGTAGGATTTAAATAATGCAATTTTTATTTTTTAGGATTTTCAGTATGTAATTATTATTTTTTAGGATTTAATTATATAATATTTATTTATTTTTAAATTTGTAATAGTAGTTTGGGTATTATTATAATATTGTGAAAATATTTTTAGTAATTGAAGTATTTAAATTGAATGATAGAATGAGGAGACCCTTGACCATGCTTGCTCTTCAAGATGATGGATGCGGATGCTCTTATTTTAGTGGGTTATTCGGATCAAATGACAGGTTTTGGACTAAATTAATATGTAAATGTGAGTAACAAAATCCAAAAATCGAATATTTGAAACAAATCGAATTTTGGATTTAAGTGCAGCAACAGTTGGCAAATTGATACTGATTGAAGAGTAATTAAGCAGATTAAGCTTAACCTCCACTAATCTCTGCTTCTGAATTTTGATTCCACCTCCATCATCAACACTCAAAAAATTCCTCCATTTCTCTCGCCAACAAAGAATATTCTCGAAACCACCAAATCCCCACCGCCCTTGAATGCATTATACCATAGCATCATTCAATTCAAACAATCACCTCTCCAATTTCGATCATCTCTTAGCTGAAGAAGCAGCTTCACCGATTTCAATTACATTCAATGGCCGACGACCACGCCGTCACGCTCTACAGCGGCGCCGCCATCACCGACGCCAAGAAGAACCCCTTCTCGCTCAAGGTGGGGATGGCGCAGATGCTCCGCGGCGGCGCCGTCGTGGAGGCCACCACTGCGGATCAGGCCAAGACCGCGGAGTCCGCTGGCGCCTGCTGCGTCGTCGTCTCCGATCCGCCTCCGCCTCCGACGCGCCGCGGGATCTCACGCATGGCGGATCCCTCGCTGATCAAGGAGATCAAGCAGGCGCTGTTGATTCCTGTAATGGCGAAGGCGCGCGTCGGCCATTTCGTGGAGGCGCAGATTCTGGAGCAGATTGGGGTCGATTACATCGACGAGAGCGAGGAATTGGGGATCGCCGACGAGAATCACTTCATCAACAAGCACAATTTCGGAGTGGCGTTTGTGTGCGGCTGCCGCGATTTGGGGGAGGCGCTGCGGCGGGTGAGAGAGGGCTCCGCCATGATCCGGACGCAGGGGGAAATCAAGGGTTTGGGGAATGTGGCGGAGACGGTGGGGAGTGTGAGGAAAATCATGGGGGAAATCAGGGTTTTGAATAACATGGATGAAGACGAGGTGTTCGCCTTTGCGAAGCGAATTGGGGCGCCGTACGACATTGTGGTGCAGGCGAAGCAAATGGGGCGGCTGCCGGTGGTGCAATTTGCTGCTGGGGGGATTGCAACGCCGGCTGATGCTGCATTGGTGATGCAGTTGGGGTGTGATGGGGTGTTTTTGGGGCAGGAGGTTTTTGACTGCGATGATCCCTATAAGAGGATTCGAGCCATTGTGCAGGCAGTTAGGAATTACAATGATCCGATGGAGCTGGCGCAGGCGAGCAGCGGTTTTGATCACGCGATGGCTGGGTTGAATCTCGATGATAACAGGTTCCAGATATTTGGATCTGGAGATGCTTACTGATTATCTTTTCGTGTGAGTTCTCGTGTCCTAGCTTTCTTGATTTTGGGAGTTGCTGTAGTATATAATGTTTGTGGTTAGAAAACTTGTTTCTTTGCATTTCAAAAAATAAGAGCTAATGAAGTGCATTTTGTTATTTACAAATTAATTTGTTGAACTCTGTCATTGAGCTAACTACTGACTATCATCGTACAACCTCGTCTTGACATTTGAACCTCGTAAACTAACCTCTAGACGATCATAATGGAACAACTCAATCATTTTCTTAGCAGACTTCTGAACATGTAAGAGATGCATTGGGACTCATAGTTGAAATCAAACTAGGAGTTATCATCTCCATGATTTACTAATTGGATTTATACCTTAATTGGAGTACTGACTTGAACTCTTAGCTTGTTTAGAAAAGTGAAATTTCTTGCATAATCAAATGATCTCATTGTTGTATTCGGTGCAAAGAGCAGATAATGAAATAAAAATAACATGTTATAGTACAAGTACATGCAATTTCAACCTGAAATGGCTCATAGCATGCAGGGTTCAATAACTAGGAACTGTTAATAAAGACAAAACCATGAGCCCTCTAAGCATTTGGAGTTTTTTGTACATTACTCAGTTGCATATAGCTTAAGAGGGCAGACACCTCATTGAACTGCGAATGCCATCTGATCTCAGTTTCCTCATGGAACCATGAATGCTGTGACTATCTGAACCCAGTTTCCTCATAGATCCGGGAATGCTGTCTGAACCAAGTTTCGTCATGCTCATAGACCTGTGTATGCTGTCTGGACCAAGTTTCCTCATAGACCCATGTATGCAGTCTGATCTCAGTTTCCTCATTGATCCGTGAATGCTGTCTGAGTCTAATTTCCTCATTGACCCATGAACACTTTTTAAATCCAATCTCTTCATTGAACTGTGAACGCTTTCGGAACCCAGTTTCCTCATCGAACCATTAATGCTGTCTGAACTCAATCTCCTCATAGAGTCATGAATGCTGTCCGAACTCAATCTCCTCATTGAGTTGTGAACATTGGTTGAACATAGTTTCCTCATTGATCCGTCAATGCTATCTGAATCTAATTTCCTCATTGACGAATGAACACTTTTTGAACCCAATCTCCTCGTTGAACTGTGCAGGCTGTCGGAACCCAGTTTCCTCATTGAACCATGAATGCTGTCCGAACTCAATCTCCTCATCGAGTCATGAATGCTTTCTGCACCCAAATTTCTCTTTGAGTTGTGAACTTCGGATGAACTTAGTTTCCTCATTGAACCGGCATTGCCTGAACCTACTTTTCCCATTGAAGTGTGAACACTGGTTGAGCATCCCAGTCTCCTCATCGAACTGTGAACACTGGCTGAACCCAACTTCCTCATCAGACCATGAATGCTTGCTGCTGAATCCAGTTTTCCCAATGAGTTGTTGACTTTTCTTGGCGGCTGGGGAAGATTTAGTTCCTGGTAGACATCTTTGGAGAATTTGTCAACAATTTCTAAATAAGTTGGGCTGGTGAGGAGGGAGTAGCAATGTACAACTTCCTCTATGTCAAGCACATGATTCCCATCACTCTCATCCATCATTTCCAATTCTTCCATCTTCTTTGCAAAGTCCTCTGTAGCCAAAAAACTAGACTTCCATTGAAGGCTCTGGTCCTCTAGTCGACGAACACTCATGATGCCATCTTCCTTACCCACCACCTCACTGGGATCCCATCGCTGGAAGGAACTTTTGCACAGACTTTCGGTCTCTTGCAACTTGGGATCAATCTTGCTGCTACCAGAGATGGGATTGGTTGGTAGCTTCTCATACCCTCTTAGAAGTAAGGATCTCACATTTCTAAAAGCTTTGTGAACGAAGATCTTGGTATCGTGAAAGCTTACTTAGCCCACTTCTGTTTTGTTCTGCGAGCCTCGCCACTCATCTTTATACCCTAAGTCTTTTGCAGACTGCAGCTACACAAACTTCGGATTCAGGTTAACAAGCCATACTATTGATAAGAGTTTTGGAGGGGTTAGATTCAAACTCAGGGCATTGAATGAAAATAAATGGTAGTAGCATTTAGTAATTCCTCTGCGGCAGGTCCTGAGTTTGTCCTGCCATTTATGCAGCAAATGGAGCCCCTTTGGGGTCAGTATCATGATCCATTTTTATCCTTACATAATAAATAAGCAGACCTAATCGTTGTAAATATAATTTGTCTCGATTTACAATTGCCAAGGAATTTAAATTTAAGTGCAGCATTTATATTGGGAGGGGAAAACTGATTGAAACTTGAAAATGAGAGCAATATTTATTGTAAGCCTTCGTATAGTTGATTTTTATAGGAACTAGTATCACGCCTGTGCTATGCATAGAATAAAATATTTCAAAATATTAGTTTTAGATTGTAAATTAATTAAATAAAATTAGAAACAATATTATTACATTAGAAATTGTAAACAAAATGACTATGAATTATACAACTAAAACATATTCCCTCCGTTCCTTATAACTAAAAGAATAACTCTAATCTACAATTAACCAAACTAATAGTAATAATTTAAGGGGTTGTTTGGTTTGCATAATTGTATCCGAGATTAAATTTGTAGTGTGTTTGGTTCATGAGATTCAACCCCACAACTCAATCCTAGACGGATAATTATGGGATAGTTAGTCATAGCTAACCCCCTATGACTAAAATAATCTCACAACCCAATCTTAAATTGTATCTTGGTATTATTTTAGCTTGGAACCGAACACCACATAAATGTCAAAAAGACTAAACCCGGACATGCAAATTAGACATGAATTTTTTCTCCTAAAATTTCAACACGTGAGAAGTATTTATAGAGATTTTATTGTACTCCTTAAATAAATAAGTAAATTAAATTATAATTTATATTTTCTCTATTTTATTGATTGACAATTATTATTGTGTTTATAAATTTACTTTATATGTATATGTAAATATTTTTTTTATAATAAATCTAAACTTTCAATAATCATACTTTAGTTTAATTTTAGGATTATTATCAAATAATTAAAGGTATTGACTATTATTTGTAAATTTAAACAATTTGTTACTCTATTATATTGTACATTGTACGAAGCTAAATTATATATTATTTTTATGCCATGTAGATATTACTTAATTTTAACAAATTTAAATTAGGAGTGTTTTGAAAAAATTAACATAAAGTCATATAATTGCTATAAAATCATGTAGTGAGAGAAATCAAAAGATTCTTATGATAAATAAATGAAAGAAGTGAAAATATTTTAAAAGAAGATTGATAGACGTTAAAAAGGTTTTTAAAATTATTATGATATGAGTTAAGAATTTAAGGTTTAGGGATTAGGGTTTTATATCTTATTATAAATTTAACAATATATGGTTTTAGTGGTAATAATCCAATTGTAAAAAGTTAAATGAATAGTACTCCCCCCGTCCCAAGGAAGATGACCCTTTTTTGGGCGGCACGGGATTTTATGCAACTTTATTTTGTGTGTTAAATGGAGAGAGTAAAGTAAGAGAGAGGAGATAAAGTAGAGATAAAGGGGTTTCCTTGCTTTGTTTCATTATATTTTTTTAACTTCCCTCAATCATCTTTCAAAATATTATTTTAATTGCAATATAGTGATCCTAAATACTAAAAACCCAAACCTTGAAGCCTAAATTCTAAACCCTTAACTTTAAAATATACTCATCATGATCAACAAATGATTCAAATATAAATCTGTATTCATATCTTATACTGGGTGAGCCTAATTGATAATCCTTGGGCTATAGTTAAGGTTGTGATTGGGATCTCTATCAGTGAAAGGGCTTTTTAAATGTCAGGTTTTCATAAAATTAGAAGAAAAATTATATAAGTAGTATTGATCTGTGTAGTTAGTCACTTAAAAGTCTTAATGAGAAAAAAGAATCTAGACACCAAATATGATGATTTCTCAAAGGAAAGTAACGACTAAAACTTCAGTAAAATTGAGCAAACACCCATGCGATGCTCGAAAATTAATTTATTTTATATTAATTTAAATTTTAAAAATTAAGTAATATCTATATATTATAAAATAATATAAATAGATATGTGTGCAACAACAATTTAGCCTTATACAAAATAATGATAAAATAAGTATATTCACAAATAATATTACACACTATAAAGTGAATTTATCAATATAACAATTGGTCATTAATAGAAGAGAGAAAATATAAATTGTAGTTTAATTTATTATCTAGTTCAGTACTACAATTGTATACCGAGATTATCAAATTGATAATTTTGTACTCCCTCCGTCCCATTAAAGATGACTCACTTTCCTTTTTGGTTTGTAGGCCATTATTTGGTCCGTTTTTACTATCAAAATCACTCTACATGTCCATTATTTGCATATTTTATACATTTTGGTATTTTGACGTGTTTTGTGAGAAATGTGCATATTTGAGCCGAAAAGGGGAGTAAAAACGCATAGTCTGGAAATCTGGAGTCAGACGGCGACCAGCGACCGCCGCGAAGTTGTACGGCGACCGCCGGCGCCCGGCGGTCAGAGCCATGTGGCGGTCCGCCTCGGAAATTTACGCTAGGAGAAGAGTCTCGCCCGGCGACCGCCGGAGGACATGTGGCGGTCCGCCACCGAAGGGTCAGAGTCTCTGGACTCCAACGCGGCGACCGCCGGCCAAGGTGCGGCGGCCCGCCGGAGAAAGGCGGCGAATCCGACCAGCCCTAGATTTGCTCCAAGACTTACCAAATTTTGAAGATCTTTTCCTTCTATGATGAGGAATAATTTTCCCCTATAAATAGGACCTCAAGCTTCATCAAAAAAGAAGAGAACACATTCATAGAGAAAGAGAGTTACTACTTGCAATATTCATAGAGATCAAAAGCTAGAGTACTTCAATTGTGCAAGGAGTTGGAGAAGGATTTCAAGAACATCAAGAACGACAAGGATTCTACCTACGGGTTTTATTTGCTTTAGTTTTATGTTCAAATTGTTTTCCCTTCAATCTATGTTTTTAGTTTATTCAATTATGTGTAACTAAACTCATAGGATTCTAGGGATGTGTTAGTAGCAACTTTGGTTATACAATTCCGTTTTCTATTTAATATCCGTTTTGTTTTTACTTTGTTTCTTCCCTAAGTTAATCATGATGCTTCGTAATTGAGTGACACAATTATGTATGATTTAATATAACTTGCTTCATAACTGTGACAGAGTTCTAGCGAGTTAGATCCACTTAGTAGACACTACAGTTAGCTTCCTTTAAAACGGCACTGTTAATTGAGAGTGAGGACTTTTCAAGGGTCTTAGGAGCTTTTTGGAGTTACGTATTAGGATTGACAACCCTAATGTTAGTAATCAACGTTTGTATCGCATGAGCATAAGCTAGGTGACTCGTCCTTTCAAAGTATTAACTGTGCTAGGGTATTGTAGTTTGGAATTTGTATAACCATAAAAGTGAAAGCACATCCCTGGAATTCCCTTATCTCTATACTTTTCTCTCCGTGATTTGCTTGCATTTAGTTGTTTACTGCTTTTAATATTTTCTGTTTTCAAAAATTTTCAAAAAAAAATTCTTGTTTCTCCAGATAGTAATTGAGTTCTAGTAGGAGATAGACACTTTGTGTACGTCTTCCCCGTGTTCGATATCCGGTACTAACCTTTTGCTATACTATACCTACTCTGTATACTTGCAGGTATTTATAGTGCAAATAAAAAGTGCATCAAGTTTTTGGCGCCGTTGCCGGGGAAGACAATTCACTTTGGAGTGATATCTTCAAACGGATAATTTTACTACTTTGGATTTTTATTGCTTTCTGTTTTAATTTTTTTTTTAGTTTAATTTGTTTTTGTTTTCGAGTCTTGCAGGTTTTGTATGCGAACGCGTTCTGGGAAGTACATCTTAGAGCCGCTTGATTTAGAACTTGAAAGAACTCGTAGAATAATAAGAAGTGAAAAAGGATCAGGAACAATGGGTGACCGAACAGATATTGAGAAGCTGCAGGAGATGGTGAAGTTGCTGATGGATGAGAGAGATGCGGAAAGAGCAGCCCGAGAAGCCATGGAAAAGAAGAACAGAGAAACATTACCTGTGATGAACATGTTCAATCATGGGAATATGATCACTTTTCCTGACGGTCCTCGTATTGATGCTAACAATTTTGAGTTACGCATGCCCCTTATCCAAAGGGTCGAGCAAACTCCTTTTGCAGGTAGGGCGACTGAAGATGCTAACCGCCATCTCTCCAAATTCGTGGAAATCGCAAACACTTTGAAATTAAATGGTGTCGACGACGATGCCATACGGGTAAGACTTTTTCCATTCTCATTGATTGATTCTGCTAAGGAGTGGTTTGAGTGTATGCCACCAGAAAAGGTCTCCACATGGAAGGACATCGTAGCTACCTTCCTCGACAAATACTACCCGCCAGGCACTATTTTGAAGCTCAAGAGTGAGATCTTTCAGTTTATACAAGGCCATGACGAGCCCCTCTATGAGGCATTTGCTCGTTTCAAAGCTCTTCTTCGAAAGTGCCCAAACCATGGTTTTTCCATAGACCATCAGGTAGGAATCCTCTATAATGGATTTAATGAAAAAATATGTGCTATGCTTGATTCAGGGGCAAATGGAGGATTTCTAAGAAAGACAGGAGAGGATGCCATGGCGGTGATCGAGGAGTTCGCCACCAACAGTCGGGGGTGGTGAAGAGGCCGAAGAAAGTTCTTTTGCTAAGGAGCTAGCAGAACTTAGAGTCAGGATTGATCAAATGGACGTCTCGAGGAAGGAAGATCCAATTCCGGCAACTTCCATAGTGGCGGTCACGGCACCCGAAACTGCCGTGTCAACTGTGGAAGAAATCAACTACGTGCAAGGAGGCGGTCCCAGAAATTACAATAACAATTATCGCCCTAATCAGGGGGGAGCTTGAAGAGCAGTTCAAGCAATTCCTTAACATGTTTTGCAAGGTCCATACTAACATTCCACTTGTTGAATCGTTGCAGGAGATACCAAAGTATGCAAAGCTACTAAGGGAGGCGGTAATGAGGAAGAAAAAGCCGACTAAAGCCGACCTTAAGCTACCGCATCATTGCAGCGAGATCATCCAAAAGGAAAGGGCAGTGAAGCAAAGAGATCCGGGCCAGTTCATCATTAGGTGCCGAATTGGAGAAGGAAAAGTTGATAAGGCCCTCTGTGATTTGGGAGAGCTCAACATCGGGCCACTCAAGACCTCGGATGTGACCATAAGGTTGGCCGATAACACGGCCATCAAAACGGTGGGTATGATTGAGGATGTCTTGGTGAAGGTAGACGATTTCATCTTTCCTGCCGACTTCATTATTCTTGATATGAAAGTAGACAAGAATGTACCTCTAATCTTAGGCAGAGATTTTCTAGCCACATGCAAAGCTCTTATTGATGTAGGTAGAGGAGAAATCACAATAAGTGACCATGGAGGAAAGTCGACCTACAACATCGAAAGCGCGATGCTTAAGTATGAAGAGGCGAAACAAGCTAAGATGGAGCATGATTGCAGGGAGGTCATGGTGACCGATTTGTCTAAGCCTTATGATCCATTTGGAGGGGAAGATCCTTCTAACCCTACTATTTTCATTGTTAACACTTTACCTCAAGCTCCTAAAAAGGGCGAGCCTAATCCTACTAAGCCTATCTTGCAGGAAAAGCCCAAGAGAAAGAAGAGGAAGAAGACTCCACCTCAAGATGACCCTGAAATCTACGTGATCAAAACCTCGAATGGAAAATTCAAATGGTGGAAGAAAGTTCTCAACAAGTTGGTTCCATTCGCGGTGGCAGAAACTAAGATTGTTGGTACAAAGGCATCCCAAAGGAATCCTCACGATGGGGGATAACTCATGAGCTTCAAAGAACGTCAAGCTAAAGACGAAAAATAAGCGCTTGTTGGGAGGCAACCCAACCATTTTTGAAAATTTTTTGTTTAAGTTTTTAATATCTTTTTGGTTTTGGTTTATTTTGTGCTTTGCAAAAATTTTCGCAGGTTCTGACCTCTCCGTGGCGACCGCCGCAAGCTCTGCGGCGGTCCGCCACCTGAACGCTGGAAAGCATCTTTGACGTACGGCGACCGCCGAACAGCTGCGGCGGACCGCCACCTGGGCACAATTTTCCAGCGCGATTTTTCGAAATTCTTCGAATTTTCGCCCCGCTCAACCTCTACGCGAAATTTTTCAGGGTACGTTTTTTTTCAGTAGTATACTCACGTCCCTACCGACTCTACAAACTTATTTTACACTTTGTTGTAAATAAGTTTGGGGGGATGAAGTGGTGGACCGTGAGTTTAGGGTTTTCTTTTTGTTTGTTTTTGCTTTAATTTTTCAAAATCCCGTAGGAGTTTTTTGTGTTCTAAAAATGTTTTCTTGAATCCATGTCATGAACATAACATGAAGAACTTAGAAACACGCATGCTTAGGGACACATTAGACCGAGTTGCCAATGATATTATATTCCATTTATGTTTAAGTGTGGCTTAACGTTTTGATATGATGGTTTGGTGAAAAGGTGCATAATTAGTGAATTGCTTGTTCGCCTTGAATCGTGCTTATACCTTGTGAGATTTGAGCCTTAAATTCTTTCTTGTGTGATTTATCTGTATGCATGTATATGTTTCTAGAACTTGCTCCTAGTCTGCCTAAGTTTACATAGTGTTTAAGTTGATTTAGGAGGATGTTAGGCCGTCTTTTCTTAGCTACTTTTATATCCAAAATTTTCGACCCTCTCAAATTTTTCCTTTGGAGCCAATTTTGAGCCTTTAAGCCTTTTCTTTGGAAGCCAAAATAAATGGGGACAATTCCTTGGGTTGGTATAGTTTTTGTTATCTTCTTTTGTAAAGGAATTGGAGAGATAAGGAGAAAAGTTAGAGAAAAGTAGTGTGCTTAAATGTTGAAAAGTACAAGTTGTGAAATAGTAAAAAAATTCAAAATATGTGCTTGATTCTAGAAAGGATGCTTATAAAAAAAAGAGAAAGAAAGGTTGTGAAAAAAAAAAAAAAAATTCGAAGGATTGAAAGTAAGTTGAAGGAGAAAAATAAAGTGTTAGAAGTGCCTTAAGTTTTAGAAAAGTGGAGTCATCTTAACTCTACTTGGGATATTTTTGTATTTGAGTCACTTTTTAGCCAAATATTCCTCACCTACCAAAGAGCCTACGTTACAACCGAAAAGAAAGACCTTTCGGACTTTTGATGCTTAATCACATTGAGTAGAGGAGGGATTAGACTTTGAGCAAGCCTATGGTAAACTTTGCATGATGCATGATTTGAGTGATATACACTTTACCTTTATACACTTTGAGAGTGAGAGAAAGAACACTTCCCATCTTTGGAAGTTTGCCACATGTGAGTGCTTGAATTCAAGGTGTTCCACGAGTTAGTAATGAAAGTGCACTATTAAGCCTTGCTTGATTTTTATACATTTTGGTATTTTGACGTGTTTTGTGAGAAATGTGTGCATATTTGAGCCGAAAAGGGGAGTAAAAAAAAACGCATAGTCGGAAATCAGGTCGGGCAGCGACCCGAGCGGCCGCCCTTGGTTAATGCAGCGACCCCGCCGGCGCCGTGAGCGAGCCATGTGGCGGGTGATCCGCCTCGAAATTACGCTAGAAGAGTCTGCGCCGAGCGACCGCGGGACATGTGGCGGTCCGCCACCGAAGGGTCAATTCTGGACTGCGCGGCGACCGCCGGCAAAGTGCGGCCGGCCACAGAAAGGCGGCGAATCCGACCAGCCCTAGATTTGCTCCAAGACTTACCAAATTTTGAAGATCTTTTCCTTCTATGATGAGGAATAATTTTCCCCTATAAATAGGACCTCAAGCTTCATCAAAAGAGGAGAACACATTCATAGAGAAAGAGAGTTACTACTTGCAATATTCATAGAGATCAAAAGCTAGAGTACTTCAATTGTGCAAGGAGTTGGAGAAGGATTTCAAGAACATCAAGAACGACAAGGATTCTACCTACGGGTTTTATATTTGCTTTAGTTTTATGTTCAAATTGTTTTCCCTTCAATCTATGTTTTTAGTTTATTCAATTATGTGTAACTAAACTCATAGGATTCTAGGGATGTGTTAGTAGCAACTTTGGTTATACAATTCCGTTTTCTATTTAATATCCGTTTTGTTTAATTTGTTTCTTCCCTAAGTTAATCATGATGCTTCGTAATTGAGTGACACAATTATGTATGATTTAATATAACTTGCTTCATAACTGTGACAGAGTTCTAGCGAGTTAGATCCACTTAGTAGACACTACAGTTAGCTTCCCTTAAAACGGCACTGTTAATTGAGAGTGAGGACTTTTCAAGGGTCTTAGGAGCTTTTTGGAGTTACGTATTAGGATTGACAACCCTAATGTTAGTAATCAACGTTTGTATCGCATGAGCATAAGCTAGGTGACTCGTCCTTTCAAAGTATTAACTGTGTTAGGGTATTGTAGTTTGGAATTTGTATAACCATAAAAGTGAAAGCACATCCCAATGAGCCTTTGTGTACGTCTTCCACAGCGTGTTCGATGCTCTAGTCTTCTTAACCTTTTCAGCATACTATACCTACTGTATACTTGCGGTATTTATAGTGCAAATAAAAAGTGCATCAAGTGCATACATAAATCTAAAGGGGCCAGTCCCCACTAGGTCGGATAGAGTCCCATGGCTGTGCTTTACGGTTCCTCTGACACTTCCCAATAGCTTGACTTCATTCTACTGTAAAGTCGAGGAAAATTTGTTGATTATGACAGTCGCCTTGACTAGTATATTTCGGTCGGGAGGGAGGTTCTTCAACTCTTTCTTTGGAGGTGGTGCTTGGGTGGCTTAGCGGATTCTTCTCTATTCTTTTTATTTCGTCCAACTACGGCAACTTTTTTCCATGCGCGGTTAGATGCATTCACTTGGACCAGAGATCTGTCTTGCAATCATTTATTGACTGTGATTTCCTCATCGAGATGGCCCTTGCTTAATAAGCGCTTCACCATCCGCTTCTTTCCTCCTTAGATTCGGTCATTTCCACGAGAGTATATATTTGTTCTGCAATAACTCGGTCTCAGCTCGGACCAGGGGGTTAATCACATCAACAAAATGGAGGTTTTCCACGTCAAGTGGTTTCCTCATAGCTTCATCAATACTAAAAGTGAATTTTTCCCCATTGTAATCTAAACAGATGGTGCCATCAAAAACATCAATTATAGTCTTAGCGGTCCTCAAAAATGGTCTTCCTAAAAGAACGCCACTAGACTCAGCAGTTTCGTTTTCACTCATCTTTATCACATGGAAATCAGCAGGGTATAGAAAATCATGAACTTTAACTATCACATTTTCTAAGCACTCCTTCAAAGGCTAATGCATGGGAGATTGTTGGGGTTTGTATACTAAAAGATGCTTCGAGCGTACATGCCTTTGTACAGTCAGCTTGATGCATGTATACGAGAAACGCCACATCCACTTGTTTACCTATTTATGAGAATAAATAATATAATATAAATGGTTTATTATTGAAATATGATAAACAAGTCTAAGGCTTTTTACTAAGAAGGTCAAGTAGGGAAATTCGATGAATCTCCTCATGAGTTTTCCAGTAGGGGACTTGGCCAGATCTAGTAAGAAGAAAAACGTATTCACAACCTAGATAGGCTTTGGCTACCTATTGGTACGGTTGCGGTGTTTGTGATAATTCTCTCTTACCTAAGATGAGATTAGTAACACCGGTGTGGTAAAGCACTGAAAGGATCTAATCCGAAATGTATTCTTTATTGCTATCTACTGAAAGAATATATTTCAAGAAAGTTTAGTATTTTCTAGTCTATGATATTAATATCAATATTGTTTATTCAATCAAACGCCACTTTGACTTATCAATATGTGAGAGTTTGTACGTAACTCAAGTTCATGATATCTTGGGTGGTAGTAATTGAATAACATGAAGGTATTGGAATATTATTTCATAGAATTCGCGTGCCCAGTGTGGTATGATTAAATCCCTAAAGGGTGATCCCCAAGAGGTGTTTGAAAGAGGAATTTATTATTCAGAAAACTGCGCAGTTGGAATTTATTCCACGAATAATAAATAAAGTTTCAAACTAGAAAAACTCTTTGGAGAATTAATTTAATTCTAGTCACATAGCAGACAAAAGAATTAAATTGATGGATCAAGATAATCTTAAACGCGGGAAATATTATAAAATAAAATGGACCCAAGTTATTTGTAATTTGGTGATTTAAGTGGGAGTGCAATATTATTCTTTAGTGGAATAAAATAATATTCCATTGATAATATATTAAATCATGGATCATTTGATTTAATTAGTAATTTATCTAATGGGTGAGCCCAACACTTAAGTCATTCCATGGATCCCCAACCTAGCCCAACAAGTCCATTATAAATAGTGATGAGATGTGGAAACCCTAGCACACCATTCATTCACAACACTCCTCCCTAAACCCTAGAAGCCGTCGCCGGCTCTCTCTCTCTCTCCTTGCCTCGGTTTTCGTGCCTTGGCACGTGGGAGAATTAGGGTTTTGTTTTTGTTCTTGTTCTATCCTAATTCATAGGATTAGATCAAGACAATATCGAGTTTGTGATTGGGTTTCTCTAGATCTCTTCAAGACTATTATTGATTATTCAAGATCCGCCCACACGGATGGATGATCAAGGACTAGGGAATAGGTTGGAAGATTCACGGTCGATAAACCAAGGATCTCCGGGTGGTGCAGCTAGCAACTTCGATCCTATGATGGATCAAAATGAGGTAACAATCGAATCTACATCAAATTGCATGATTATGTGTTTATTTGATGTTATATCTATAGATCTATGTTTATTGCATGAAATTGGAGTTGAATGCATAATCACCTAAATAGATCCGTTCTAGGACCTGTTTGGTTTCCGTGTCTTCCGCTGCGGTAGTCCCAACATCTATCAGCTAACTGTATCACCACTTTCGTATCAGTCATTCTTGCTCCTACCAGTTTTTTATATATGGAAAGCGGTAACACATTAATAGATGCACCTAGATCACACATAGCATGCTCGACTCTGACACCTCCTATAGTGATAGGTAAGGTAAACATACCTGGGTCAGTTTGCTTTGACGGCATTATCCTCTTTTGAATTACTGCAGATACATTCTCCCCGATCACGATCTTTCCATCGGATTTTGCCTTGCCCGCAATGAACTCCTTAATGAATTTGCTGAACGGGGGCAGCTTCATAGCCTCCAGGAACGGGAGATTGATCTCCAGCTTTCCAAAGATCTCCATGAAATCCACGGGGTTGTCCTTTTTCTTCTTGGCATCCCCTCGGTAGGGAAAAGGTTTAACCCTCTTTGTTGCGTTGGTCGGATCTTCCTTAGAGGGCTCTTCCGCCTCTCCTTTCTCTTTTTCAGTTTCTACCTCAGGCTCCGGGTCTAAGAAAAATGGGTCAGCCATTCGAGGTAACGATCCTCCCAAGTCACCGGCTTGGATATCATCCTCTGCTCTAACTTCTTCTTTTTGCTGGACCGGGTGGATAACATCCTCGCTCATCGGCACTGGCATTTCATCATTTACCTTCAGCTTGGGTCCTTCATATGCTTTCCCGGATCTCAGGGTAACTTGGCTGATACGCCCGGATTTTGCACATTGTTTTAAGGCCATTATTTGGTCCGTTTTTGTTATCAAAATCACTCTACATGTCCATTATTTGCATATTCTATACATTTTGGTATTTTGACGTGTTTTGTGAGAAATGTGCATATTTGAGCCGAAAAGGGGAGTAAAAACGCATAGTCTGGAAATCTGGAGTCAGACGGCGACGGCGACCGCCGCGAAGTTGTACAGCGATCGCCGGCGCCCGGCGGTCAAGAGCTATGTGGCGGCCCGCCTCGGAAATTTACGCGGCCAAGGTGCGGCGGCCCGCCGGAGAAAGGCGGCGAATCCGACCAGCCCTAGATTTGCTCCAAGATT
>NC_062966.1:3250161-3314606 GCF_023119035.1 Salvia hispanica | reverse complement strand
TCTTATGCTTCAAAGTCATTTTCCTACATATTTTATAGATAATTTACAAACTTGCCTACAATCTCTATCAAATATTCTAATGCATGCCCATAACTTATAAAAATTCAAAATAAGGCCAAAACTCCCTTTTATATATGTATAGATAGATTGAGGTAGTCTATCTATGATGATTTTACACATCTGTTTTGCATTGCCAAAACTCACTCCTCTTTCCATCTAACAATATATAATTGATTTTTATAGGAACTGAGGTAGTCTATGTTGATTTTACACATCTGTGTTGCATTGCCAAAACTCACTCCTCTTTCTATCTAACAATATATCATTTCATAAACTATGATTGCACAAATTTGAATTATGATTTGGTTCAAAGTATAGAAATCCACCCCACGTTTCATAAAGAGTTTGGGGTGTAAAATGGAAATTGGTTCGTGGACAGAGTGAATAGATGAACATAAGCAGAGGGACAGAACAAAGTGAGATACAGCAATGAAGTGAAGTGGTCTTTGATCCATAACACTAACAAAATTTAAGAGATAATAATAACCTAAGCAGAGGCAGCTGCGGCAGCCTTCTTCCTTGGTGCAGCCTCGGTACCTAAATCAAAATTTATAAATCAAATCTCATGCAACCAACGAACAGTCTAAATATAAGAATGGACAAAGAGGTTTCAAACCTTCTCTGAAGTTGGTCTTGAATCTGCGGGGGACATTGCGGAGGTACCTCATGCGTCCGGTTCCCGTCGTCTTTCTTCGGATGGCTTTCACACTCCAGTTGTCTGCATAATGTACCAACATATCACCACTCAATTTTCAACATCTAATGCCTTCACATTAGCATTCAGTACAACAGACCTAACCTTGCCTTACTTCTCTATCAATCAACAAAATTAATAGCAGTTACTCTCATAATCCGTCCAGAGCCTCGGTTTACCATTTTAATCCGTTCGCATTAGGAGGCTCGGTTCACTTTTACTATAAATGGTAGGTATAACTCACTTCTCACTAACTCATTCCACCCACATTCTATTATAAAACCAATATATATAAAAATGGATAACATGTTCCACTATCTTTTCTACCTCACTTTCTTTTATATTTCTTTAAACCCGTACCAAACTCAAATGAGACTTTTAATGGCGGACGAAGGGAGTAATAGTTTTTGGAAACAATCCAACAATACCAACCTAGTCCTACAGCACAGTGAACCTATTACTAAAGTACATGAGAGTTCAGTTCGTTAGACTAGACAAGATAATAGTGATATATAATATTCTTTACTTTTTGGCCTGTTTCACAAAAATAGAAACTTTCTGCTTTAGGGAACTCCTATTCCTCGTGATACCCATTTGACACTATCACATTTTTTCTTTAGAAAAAAATTACTTTACCAATTTTGCATTATAGTCCATGCTGTTTTAAAAGTTAGATCTTTTTAGGAAAGAGAGAGAGAATGTGATAAGCCACAATAGGATTTGTCCAGGATCAAATAAGTCATAGGATTTTATTGACTTTATACAGGCGGTCAAAGATACATTGTCACAGGCCGGACATGTGAAGATTAGTCATTGCATTTAATCACACATAATCATGGCAACCGAACGGCACGACCCAAATTATAATTCCTACAACTAATTAACACACAACACACTCAAATCAAGCATACAAAATATATGAAATAGGAGATGAGCAAACCACATTCATACAGACTAAACTAAAATTTCTAAACACAATCAAATTCAGTACAAAAAATAAAATCGCAATCAACAAAATCAGAAATTACATACATGTCCTCTTGCGAGCGGCCGGGTAAGCGCAGGCGGAGCAGCGGCTCTTCTGCAAGTGGAAGCTGCGGCGGCCGCACCTCACACACAGTGTGTGTGTCTTGTTCCTCCTCTTTCCGAAACTCCCTGTTCCCTTCCCCTGAAAAAACAAAACAGACGGCGATAAGCATATTGTATCCTTCTAATCACTACATACGGCGATAGGCCGAATCAAAATTTCAATTGAAACAGAAATCAAGAAATCACCATTGCTGTGGTGCTGCTGCAAAAACCCTAGATTCGATGGGAAAAAGAAGAGAGATAAGTTACGTCATAAAATATTTATAGGAACAAGATATAGATGGGTTTGGGCTCTGAAAAATACTGGATTGTTAATGGGCCTTTATTTTCCCCCTTTGTGAGCTTGTTCTTATTTTCACATTCCATATTTAATACTCTATTCTAAAATCTTTTGTTCATTAATAATTTTATAACAAATTAATTTTTTTATTATCTTCATCCTTTAAGTATTCCCGAAAGTTTGAGTAGATTTTTGTAAATGTTAGGTAAGTAGATTCTAAATAAATAGTTTATGTCATTAACTTTAGAATTATAGCATGGCTAAATTGATCTTTATTTAGTGTGTGGGAGTGAGAGAGAAATTGTTGGCTCTAATGAATCTTGAAAACACCGTTAATTTTAGAAGCATGGTAAAACCAGACAATGAATGGAGAAAGCATGCACCCCACATTCCTACATTGATAAACTAGGATGAAAAATAAAAGAAGAAAGTTTGATAATAATCACATTCCCTCGAAAATAATAACCCTTAGCTCCCTCTCTCTAGCTAATCCAAGAGGAAGCCACAAAAATTTTAAAAAATAACGAAGTTGGGTCAGCTTCGAGGTTGGATCGTAAAAGTTAAAAACGCAAAAATGGTGCGCGTGCTAGAGGAGGAGAAGGAGCATTTGCGAGCCAAGCTGGGGCAGTTTAAGGGGATGTTTGATGGGATCAGGCAGAAGAGTTTGATCGTCGACACTAATGGTGCTGACGACGATCCCATCTCCAGGAGCCAGGCTTCCAGCCCCCTGCCCGTTCCCAATGACCAGCAGCCAGCCCCGCCTGTTGAGCAACGGACTGAGGCTGTTAAGCCTAACGATGCCCCCCCTCCTCCTCAGCCGAGAGGGCCGCCTTCAGGTGAAAATACATGTCTTGATGAATTTTGAATATGTTTATAAAATGGTGTTTGGTGTGATGTAGATTTGGATATGATGAAGGAAAAGTTTGCGAAGTTGCTTCTAGGAGAGGATATGTCCGGTGGTGGAAAAGGCGTCTCGTCTGCTCTAGCTTTGTCGAATGCTATTACGAACTTGGCAGGTTGCTACTCCACACAAAACTAAAACACGGAGGGAGGTCATTTTTAGTTCGTTTTAGGAAATATGATCTACCTCCATGTTCTCTAAAAATGAAAGTTTTTCGTTCAACTTTATATGTTGATTGATTGATTTCAGCCTCTGCATTTGGAGAGCAAAAGAAATTGGAGCCAATGGCACCAGAAACAAAGGCAAGGTGGAAAAAGGAGATTGATTGGCTCTTATCTGTCACAGATCATATTGTTGAATTTGTTCCTTCTAAACAAAAGGCTAAAGATGGTAGCAACATGGAGGTCTCACTTTTCTCTTTTACTCTTTCCTTCTATCTCATATTTGAAAGCTAAATACTTGCCTTGACTCCATAACAGATCATGATAACAAGACAGAGAACTGACCTTCACATGAATATTCCTGCCTTGAAGAAGCTCGATGGCATGCTCCTTGTAAGTAAGACCGATGATATCATCTTCAATTCCTCAATTTTCTACGATATTGATTCTTGTGGTGGTGAGACAGGACTGCCTTGACAACTTCAAGGACCAGAACGAGTTCTACTACGAGAAGGGACCTAGCAACAACGAAAAATGGTGGATCCCGACGCCAAAGGTTCCTCCAAACGGCCTGTCTGAGGTTACACGGAAATGGCTGCAGTATCAGAAGGATTCCGTGAACCAAGTTCTGAAAGCAGCGATGGCCATAAACGCACAGGTTTTGACGGAGATGGAGATCCCCGAGAGCTACATTGAAGCTCTTCCTAAGGTAATCAAAATTGGTAGTTCAAGGCATTACTCCCTCCGCCCACCAAACGTTGTCCACATTGACTTGACATGAGTTTTAAGAAATGTGAAGAAATGAGAGTTGAAAAAGTCAGTAGAAATGTGAGCCCTACTTTTATATACTATTAGTTTTATAATAGAATGTGAGTGTAATGAGTTGGTGCAAAGTGGGGTTCACTTACCAAAAATGGGAAGAAAAAAAAATGAAAGTGGACAATATTTTGTGGATAGACCGAAATGACAAAAATGGACAACATTTGGTGGACGGATGGAGTATTTAGATTTGTTGCAAGATTTGTAAGAGGGTGTGGTGTGGTGTGGTGTGGGCAGAACGGGAGAGCGAGCCTGGGGGATGCAATGTACAAGAGCATCACGGACGAATTCTTTGACCCGGACGTGTTCCTCCAGTCGGTGGACCTGTCATCGGAGCACAAGATCCTTGACCTGAAGAACAAGATTGAGGCATCGGTGGTGATCTGGGAGAGGAAGATGAATGCCAAGGACAGCAAGCCGGCTTGGGGGTCGGCTGTGAGCATGGAGAAGAGAGAGATCTTCGAAGATAGAGCAGAGACAATCCTGCTCATTCTCAAGCATAGATTCCCAGGAATCCCTCAATCTGATCTAGACATAAACAAGATCCAATACAACAGAAACGTGGGGCACGCCATTCTCGAGAGCTACTCAAGAATCATCGAGAGCCTGGCCTTCACCGTGCTCTCGAGAATAGACCATGTCATGCTCATCGACTCCCAAGCGTCCGGGGACCAAGTGAAGAAGCCCTTCACCCCACCCAAGTCGGACGCAGACACCCCTACCTCGAAGCCCACGCTGCTCGATTTCATGGGCTGGGAGAACGGGGAGCCCGACCCCAACAAGGACGAACCTCCTCCTCCTCCTATCAAGCCAACCATCATTGCTACAAACAAGAGATTCTTAGAGAAGCTTGAGAACTTGAGTGGCCTAAGAAGTCCATCCTTACGCCATTAGTACTCACAAATGCCAACATCATTTATGTATGTATATATCAAATTATCATAACTAATCAAACTTCTAGTTTTTCACCTTTTTAGGACAACACAAATACATACTTCAACTCTGGATTTGATGTAGTAGTATTAGAAATGCAAGCAACTCGCTCTACACAAGAATGTCACGGTTTTACTAAGTTGATCTTTCTGGTTTAGAGCAGACTTATTGGTTTCTATGATTGATTTAAAGAGAAAACAATTTTTCTAAGCTATTTAGATATGTGTTTACGGAGATTTCAATTGCTAACTTATCCCTTAGTGGCTAACTACAATTAATTTAAGACCACAAGATTTTAGAGTTTATAAATTGTCATGTGTAATTTTGTTTTTCATTTTTTTTTATATTTAACACAATTTCATATTGAAATTGTACAAACATTATATTAGCATATTATATAAGTTGTATTGATATAAAACTGCTTAACGAAATATACGAACATTTTCGAAAATTTTATCTGTAACGACCCGCCCATCTAGGGTATAATAAATGCGGTGATCGTTAACTAAGCAGACTTAAATGTATCAAAGATCATAGGCTAGGGTTCCATTTTATAAAGGGATTTAACCAAAACAATTAAGTAGAAGAAGAATAATGCCTTAGCAAAGAGATCCAATAAAAGGCTATCGCAATAAATGCTCCAAAATAGCAAAGATTCCAAAATAATTCCAACTGTTTCATATCCAAAATATTCCCACGAAATAAAAGTATTCATCCCAACCAAAAGATAACAATTTTTCATAAAATAGCGGAAGCGATCAAGAGAGAAGTGAGGCTATGTATGGAGACACAACGACACTTAAAGTACCAACAGATCATCTTATTATTTCCTACTCAACACCGCCGCCCGCTCGTCACCGCTCAACCTGCACATAGGGAAAACACATGCAGGGCTGAGTACTATAAACATACTCAGTGGACTCATGCCGAAAACAGTTTTATCACAATTATAGTTATCATGCCATTTTCAAGTGTCCATCGGGGTTTTAACTTTAGAAAGACCCGAGGCACCAAAATAGATTCTTTCTCAAATATCACGGTCGCGCAACCATTTTTCACATCGACGTTTACCATATCCTCATTCTACATGACAAGGAATGCGGCCGCAATCCAGGTCACTAGACCGGCCAACCCGTACGCTGACACTCGGTCTAACATTGGTGTACACTAACCCAAGTAGAGTTTGCGGCTCTACAAGGATCCGAATTCGATTAAATCAATAGTGGCATAGCCACGAGGGATAGGCACGAAAAACAAATCAAGGCATGATAACACATATCTCATTCTCATCAATATCAGTTTAGGACAATGTCCTTATTTTAAAAGAAAGCCCACCTCTTCGGCTTATCTCGAGAGTATTCTCTTCTCCTCGTTTATCACGCTGAGAGCGCGAAGTATCACCTTTAAATTAGGCGTATCACAAATCAGTTTCAATCATTGATTTCAAATCATGCATGTCTCCCATATTTCCCTTTTTCCCATCGATTATTTTCAAAATCATCAATCAAAATCAAGGTATGATTTGCATATCATTCTTATTCAATGAACAACTCCAAATTCACCGTTATATCGTGTCACGCATGAGTGTTCCACACACACAACACACGTACACGAACACTACACATGTGCACGCCTCCCGAGGCATGCACACACACACACACTCTCGGTCACATACACACACACACATCCATGCATCCCAATTTCATCAATTTATTTCCCCTTCACTCAATCTAAATGCATGTGGACTCAAGAACACCGATTAATCGGTAGAAGAAGAGGAGATCAAAGATTAAAGTACCTTTTCCAAAAGAACAAACGGTAGAAACAAGTTATAGCCTTGATTCTTCAATAAAATCTTGAACTTCAACTTGAATTCTTCTCAATTGATGAAGAAATCTTGAAGAAAACTTGAAGAAAATTTGGAGAGAGTGGGGGAGAGAATTTCAAAATATTGGGGGAGTGGGAGACGCCAGTTTTGATCTCTAGGGTTTGATCTCTCTCTTATATTTATAGAGTGCCAAATAATAATATCTCTAATTAAATAAATCAAGATTTGGAAGATATGGAGAGATTTGTTGGTTGTAGAGGCCGAAAATTTGGAGGATGGTTAGGAGAGAATTTCGAATTCTAGGCTATTAACTTAGCCTATGATTTAAATTCAAATATTTCACGGAGTAGAATAATATATCACGGAGCAAGAAAAATAATAATTAAATCTCCCAAGTATAGCCAAAAGTGGCGTGTACTTCCAATCTTCAAAAGGGATTTAAATATAAATCCTAATTAAATTAGGATATGGCAATATCTTCTTAGATATGGCAAGATATGGTAGGATATTCTAGCATATTTATATTTATTCATGGAATAGAATAAATAAGAGATCAAATAAATAAATAATTCCCTCTCCCATAATATAAGAGATTTTCGAAAATCTCCTTAAATAAAATCATAGGGGCCGAAAATCCCACCAACAAATAAGGAAAAATCGGACTTTGGACTTAATTTGGATAATTATCCCAATCAAATAATTAAATCCAAGAATAATATTATTTCTCCTCCAAATAATAATAATGGCCGAAAATTCCACATGATTTAATAATGCTCCTATTTAATTCTCACTCATCCCTTAGGAAAAATAATTCACCCACAATTATATTTCTCCGCATCAAATATTCACACCAATCAATCATTTCTTCACTTCCTCTTCTTTTTCTCAACGCATCGACCTTTCAACGGCCACGTCATATTTTTCCCATCTTTGACTATTCAATAGCCACGTCAACATTTCAACAAATTGACTATTCAACTCAATCTCAATTCTCATACGCAATTAGGTCACAAAGACACTATGCAATTAATTACTCATCAAATAATCCACATATCATAGCATTTAAGGCATTTAATGCAAAAATTTTATAACCCGAAAATTAGGGTTTGAAAAAGTGGGGCGTTACATTATCAAATTTTGACATCGAAATATATGCATGTAGGATCCCGTTGGAATCCTTATAAAATTATCTTTAATTTAAAATATATGTTGTGTGAAAAAATAATTTAAATCGAGATAGTTATATGCATTTAAAGTTTTGAGATAATTTTTAAAAAGTTAGTTATAACAAATTTGTTGTTAATTGACAAAAATACATGTTTTGTTCATTGTATTCATACTCGGGGATAAATGATCTTGACCCTTGATTTGAAGATCTAATGCTTATCATTTAGTTATAGTTAGCAATTTAATGGTGAGTTAGTAATATAATACATCCATGTGTAACTATGTTTATGTTTGCATGATTTCACTTTCAAACTACTATTATCGGTGTTTTGATTTCGGGTAAGTTACCTCTAGTGATTATGAATACTGAAATAAGGCGGATCTAGAATTTTTAATTCGAGAATACAATAAATGACTACAATGACTTGAAGCTTCAAAACTCAAACTTTAAAATTACAGTGTTTCAAAATGATTAATTTGATTAATTTGTTGGATTGAAAGTAAACATTTTGAACTTATATAGATGAGAATATGACCACATGGGGAGTACTTGGGCGCATCCTTAGTTAGAGTGCTAATGTACTTCCAATCTCGTGCAGCCACGTGGCACGAAAAATGCAATATTGTAAACACTAAAATGCAATAGTGAAGTTGTATATGCATTTTCGCATATTGCATTTTAGCTATAGGCAAATTGCATTTTATATTTTTGAGTTTTGCATTTGAACATAAATTGTCAACAGTGTAAAATAAACTATATATAAAATGCAAAACTCAACAATAAAAAATGCAATCTTCCTATAACTAAAATGCAATCTGCCAAAATCCATCTATCACTTTTACAAATGTATATTGCATTTTAGTTTTTATAATATTGCATGTTTCATGCTAGGTGGAAGCACGAGATTGGATGTACGTTAGCACTTCAAAATTAGTTAGCATATTAGTAGTATATCTCTATCGGGGTGCGTTAAAATGTCAACAGACATGTCAACATCTTAAGTGCTAACTTGCTAACTCATCAACGTAGTGTATTAAAAATGTCAACATAATGTATTAAAATATCAACTTAAGTTTATGTTGACATTTCAGTATCATCGTGCTGACATTTTTAATACATTGCATTGATGAGTTAACAAGTTAGCAACTTAAAAGAAGTTAGCAACGGATCACACCCCTATCTCTATAACCATATAATATATAAAATAGCTTGAATGTAAACATCTTAAGCATAAATTATTAAGTAAATTTTAATTATTTAAAGATAAAGGAGTAGAATTTAAGCATAAATAATGCTAGAACGGCCATAATTTAATAATAAAATAATTTCTCCACAACTTTATAGGAAGGACAGAGAATTATGCAGTTGCATAGAATAATCAATTGAACAACTAGTACTATTAATTTAAATCATGAAGTTTGATCAAATTCTAGTTTGTTCCATGAACTTTGAAGTTGGAATATTAAATTATAAAATTTTAATTTTCTCAATTATCTAATCCATGCAATGATACTCTCTGATTTTACATTGTTTTGAGACTATTATTTGGTCCGTTTTGAATGTCAAAGTTGAATTACATGTCTGTTTATTGCACATTTTATATATTTTGGTATTTTGACGTGTTTTGTGATAAATGTACAAAATAGATTCTTAAAAGACAAATGTGCAAAAGAGAGTCTTAAAAGATAGAAAAAGGTTGAGATCAGAAGTCCAGAGAAAAAGAGTCAACTAGCAGCTGCCGGAGAGCCCATTGACCGCCGAAGAAGCAATACTACGCCTCAGAATTCATGTCTAGAAGAAGACACGACCAACGACCCGCTAGAAAATGTTCCGAGAGATTAAGACTCGACATTGGTTCGCTGTGACCTGTCCAGTGACCGACTGGGATCGGGCGATGCATAGTTTAACTTATTTTCTCTCCAAGGCTTACCTTGTTGGGATAACAGATATACCACATCAAGGAACACAAATTGAAAGCCTATAAATACCCCCTAAAGCTTCATCCAAGGAACATTTTGGCTACATTCTATACCCGAGAAATAATTTGAGAGTTTCAGTCCATCGTTCTATATGATCAATTATGCTGCAAGCTTCTTACGACCATGACGTTATATAATTTCATTCATATCAACTTATGAAATATGGTGCAATTCCCAAAATTTAAATGCTTGAAAGTGTGACTTCCCCATCCATTCCCTCTAAAACTTTGCTACTAATGTTTTCACACTTTGAATGCTTGAACAATATTTTGATCTTTTCGTTATAAGGCAAGAGACAATTCATTGGTCATTTATTCCTAATAAATGTTTCATCAAATGCAAAGAGAAAACAAACACATAACTATCCATCATTTTGATCAAGCCTTCAGTGGTATGAAGTGGCATCGTCACGTACAATTGCCAACACTTTCTCAACTAAAGACCACATAGAGCATAGATGAAGTAATGTGAAGTAATGAGAGCCGTAAGGAGTGTCTCCAGGCCTTATCAAACTAGTCTCTTGATTTTTACCTCTTCCACTTACCATTCTCCATCACTAAGTTTTTCAACTAATCTATCATGTTGCAGTTTCCTAAGTTGTTCATTTCTCTTACAAGATGCCTCGACCATATTTAGGGTTCACAATCATGTGACCTAGTTAAAGACATTCTTCACGGTTGTAATACCCTTAGCAACAATAACAATAATTAATTGGAGTTGGTGAGAATAACAATGAATATACATGACATATGAACTTTCGTGCAATATTAAAGATTTCAATTTATTAAACTCACTCTGCATATTAGAAGTTCCAGCGTATCTTTGACCTCTCATTTTAAATAGAGATAAATTATGCTTTTACCAATAAATATTCAATAACGTATTTCAATGAATGAGGGGAAGTGTCAGTTACATGCACAATCCCAATAAATTGCTCAATCATATCCATCTTTATTCATATCTTAAAACAACTCTCATCTACTCCTTTGATAAAACATCTTGAGCTTCATTAACCAAAAAGAGTTAAAACTTTATCTCCAATATATTTAACTATGGAAAGTGTGACATGCGAAGCACAAACATTTGCTAATTCCTTTTGAATTCATAGAGAATTCATTTGATTGTTACTGTGAGCATTTGTACCCCAAATTCCAGATACATCATCGTTACATTGATGAAACCATAGAAGCAACTCTGGAAAATTATCTCGGTTTAAAGAACTATCTGACTCACATTGTCCACGAAAAGACAATTCGTACTTTAAAAGAAAACGAGTCAAATCCAATAAGGTTGTCAGCCAAACACGATATGCAATTTCCATCTCACGGGTATTTGACCGTAATATATTTGCCACACTATTTATTTGATCATGAAAAACTTCAAACTGAATTTTAGTATTAATGTGACAACTATTCACGGCCCCAATATGATAATTGAATCTTTCTAATGAATAATTTTTCCAATTGCTACAACATGTCTTTGGAAAAACATCACCTAATTAAAAAACGTGGCCTAACTTATTAAAGTTTGGTCAATTTTTGATTTTTAATAAGTTAGGCCACCTTTTTCACCTTTTGCATATATTAATAATTTATGCCCGTCATTGTTAACTTCATTTTCCCGTAATTTATTCCTTTTTGTCTTTAATTTAATCCATTTCAATCATTCAATCCAAGACTCTTCAGTAGTATTGGCAAAGACTTCACATATTCTAAAATAGAAGTAGGAAAAGAAGGGTAAGAGCTTAAGCCCCACTCTTGCGCCTAGTTGTCTGCCCTGTGCACCATGGGGAAACCGAGCGAGCTATTTGGTGAGTCAGAAGAATCGTACTGGGCTCTCACATTGGAGTTCTTGAGTACATTAGATGTGGAGATGGATGAACGAAAAGTGCAATTCATTTTCGTCCGCCTCAAGATAGAGATATTATTCTTTCTGTTGCCAATAATAATTTTTGTTTTTACGTAAGGATGTGGGTATAAGTGAAGAACCATAAAATATGCACTTTTCATTTCCGTCAGTTCCATAGAAAATATGAGCATTTTCATTTATAGAATGTTGCCCCAACTCATTACACATAACATCAATTTATGTACAACTTATACCACTATGACTCACTAACACTACTTTAACTATCCTTCTCTATCACCTCTCTTACTTTATCAATTGTGCATTAATTCCATATGCCCATATTTTTCTGGTAAGGAGAAAGTAGGAGAGGGGATAAGTGGAGATAATAAAATAAGAGGGAGAGAAAAGTACGAGTGTGAAAATGTGTTACTACTACTTTTTACTACAGAGGAGAATCTACTATGGAACACTAAAGGTGGAAAAATGATTCTACTACTATAGAATAAAGAAAGTATTTTTGAACACATATGCCAAACTCAGATGAGAATCCCGACGGATGCAGGAGTATAATTATGGGATATTGGTCTCTAAAACTATGAATTTTGCCTAAAATTTGGTATTTCCCATAAACTTTGAAATTGGTCTATAATATCATAAATTTTGCATATTGTTTGGTATTTTCCCAAACTCACTCAAATAGATATTTTTATCAAAATCTTATTATACGTAGGCAAACGTGATACGTTTTATGATATGTTAAACCATTTTTAAGTTCATAACATGTAGGATAAAATGTCACGTTTAAAACCACGTAAATAAAATATGATAAAAAAAACCTCGCAAATTAGTAAAATATGCAATGGGAAAGCTTGTGATATTATGTACCAATTTTAAAGTTACTAAGAAATACCAAATTTTAAATAAATGTAATGTTTGTAGGGCCCTATAATTATCTAAAAGATTAGGCCCTATAATTATCTAAAAGATTATTATAATAAAATAGTAGTACGAATTAAGAATATTACTCTTACTATTAAGTTCACTTTTACCGTCAAATAGATCGATCCACACTGTTAAAGTTCAATCGAATCGCCATAATAACAAATAAAATTGGGCTACGCATTAACGATCCCTACCTTCCAAATCCCCAATTCCCAAATTTCCGATTTGATTCTGAAATCACTCTCACAATTGATCGGTTAAGCTATTTCCAAACCTGATTACCGATAGAAACAACACTCGATCTTCATTTTCCGCTTTTTTTTCCTTTTTGAATGATGTAGAGATTTACTCAATTTCGCCAAATCTCTCCTACTTTTCTTCTCCTTTTTTGTGGGGGGAGGTTGTGACTCCTGATTTGATTGCTTTGTCAGCTTGGATGATGTGAACGCGATATTTGGTAGAGTGGATCAAGCGGCCTGATTGAAGAAGATATGGCGTGGTTCAGTGGGAAAGTTTCGTTGGGGAACTTAGATTTTGCCGGGGCTGTGAATAAGCTGAGCGAAAGTGTGAAGAACATCGAGAAGAACTTCGATAGTGCGCTTGGACTCGAGGAGAAATCGGATGCTGATGCTGCAGCTGCAGCTGCAGCTGCTTCTAGTGACAGTGAGGGTAAGTTATTTGGCGAATTTTTGATCGTTAACTGCATTTTGTATTGAATGTGCTGCAGTCACGATCAATGAGATCTACTGGTTTGTCATGCCGATTTGGAATCAATAGGAAAGTTAACTTTTGAAATAGCTTTCGATCTGCAAATATATCTGGAGGGTTAGATTTATTGGTGCCTTATATTTTTACATTTGTGTGTCAGCCATTGTGAAGTTTGAAGTTTTGCTGATTTGCTGATGAATGTATCTGTGTCTGTAGTTTACTGATTTAGACCATCTCCAATGCTACTCCAAAACTAATAGAGTAATAAAATAGTTCCAATGGTACCTCAAAACTCATCCCATTTTGGGGCTTTGACAAATAAATACCTATTTTGGGTTTACATTATAACATACCCAAACCACTTTTTGATATTTTGGAATTATAAAAAGTGAATGGATAGAAAATATTCTTTTAAGTTTGAGTTTGGTGTAAATGATTGGAGTAAAATTACTATGTTATGTGACATTTCCACTAGAATGAGTTTGGTTTGGTCGTGTAAATGGTTAGAGATACTATTAGGGCCTTGAGGTTCTGCAAGGGCATAAAGCTACTAGTCCATTTATAATTTTATTGCGTATTCATAGATGTATATGTACAAGATTTTATGAAGTTTTCAATCAATTTAATGGTTGATCGTGAGATTGGCAATATCACTTATACTCATAGTTTCTGAATAACAGCATCAGGACTATGGCCTTTAGCTACTGACAGGAAGGCGTTATTCGAACCTATTATTGGGTTGATGGGTCAGAGAGGTGACGAAGATACTGTCGAGTCGTCAGACATGTCCGAAGCTTTAGATCCTACATCCTCTATCAAGGAAAAACAAGTTGAGGATGACAACTCAGTTAATCAAGTGAGTGAAGTAATTACTGGAGGAGAAGAAGTAAAAGAAGAATTGAGAAATGCAGAAGTAGAAACAGGACCTGAAGAGGAAATAAAGGATACCAGTGGTGAGGCAAAAGAGAATACTGCTTCTGACCACAGTGAAGATGAAGTGGTTTCACCTCCGATTCTTGTTGAAGCTTCTGAACAAAAATCTGAAGATGAGCATACAGAATCTACAAGCAAACTTCAAGAGGAGGAGAGGTTAGAAGTACTTCCTACATCGTCAGAGACTCTGCAACCTGGATCCACTGACAATCTTCAGGAGGAAAAGGGGTCAGAAGACATATCTTCTACATTGTCGGAGTCACTACAACCAGAATCTGTAAGTCCTGGAGATACTGTAGGAGCTAGTGCTTCTCTTTCTACTAATGATGCTACTAGTTTGTCTAAGAGCATAGATGATGAGAATGCCAAAAGTCAAGATGTTGAAGATGTTTTTCCAGCCCAAACACTTGATGGTTCTCCTCAAGGCCCAGATGAAAGCAGAGAAACACATGTCACAGATGTTCCTGTTAGCACCATAGAAGCAGAAGATAGTTCTAATGACAATCTTCCTGGTTTACAACATAGTGAGGTGGAGGCTTCAAAAGCAGCCTCAGATTTGGTCACACCTCTCAATGATGTAATCTCTGATTCAGTTGAGCTAAAGCAGGTCATGGAAAAAGATACTGATGTAAAGGAACGGATGAGTTCTGCAAGCAACTCATCTAATATTGCAGATTCTGTGGCTGAACATGATAAAGTGATGAAGGAAATGAAAATGATGGAAGCTGCATTGCATGGAGCTGCTAGACAAGCTCAGGTACTGAAGTTGTCATACTTATTTTTGGATTTTGGCGTGCATCATAGACTCATATGGTACAAATATTACTTGCATACTTTGTTCAAACAACAAAAGGGCTTATTTCTTTAGCTATGGAAAACTTTATCGACTAGAGAATTGATCAATTGATGTGCAGTTGATGTGTGTTAATAAGAAAGGTGTCTCTAATGCTGTTTTTTATCAATAAACCCGAACAAATTTATTTTATTCCTCCAAATATTCCTCACCTATAACATTTCATTTGTCACGCTTCTCTTTAAATTTGAGGTATAGCATGAGAATCCATTAATAAACTCTCTTGTAATTTGTGATCTTGTTACTCTCTTTTCTTTAAAGCATACAGTCGCTTCTTGTAATTTTTCTTAAAGAAAGAAATTAGAGCCCTTCTCCCTCTCCTCTTTACTTCACAGGCCAAGGCTGATGAAATTGCAAGGTTGATGAATGAAAACGAGCAGCTTAAAACTGTAATTGATGAATTGAAGGTAATGGTTGCTCTTTCCTTTCTAGTTTTTTACTGCACCCACATTGTTTTTGCTTTTTTTAATCACTTTTTGGTTTTAGGTCAAAACTGAAATAAGCAATAACATTCATTTGCCAACCATGCATGATAACATATAAATTGGATATTGACTAGAGGTGCTGGTATCTAATACTTCCTCCGTCCGCGGGTAGGAGTCCCGGTTGAGTTCGACACGGTTTTAAGAAATATATAGGAAAGTGGTTGGAAAAGATAGTGGAATGTGAGTCCCACTTTTATATGTTAGTTTTATAATAAAATGGGAGTAAAATGTGTTAGTGTAAAATGTGGGACGGACCTACGTACCATTTATATTTTCTAGTAAAAGTGAACCGGGACTCCTAATCAACGGTTGTATGCTTGTTACTAGGCACATTAAGTATAACAACTGGAAATTATAGCAAGGGAAATGCTAGAGTGAGGTTATAAAATGTCTTCTCAGAAATAGAAAATAGTGGCAGATGCAAGTCAAGAAAAAAGTCTCAAAAAGGATAGCTTTATTGGAAATTATAGCAAGGGAAAGCTTTAATGCTAGAGTGAGGTTATAAAAATAGGGGCTTTTAACTTTCAAGTTTAGTTGGGTGTTCTCTATTTACTGTACATGGACACTGTAAGTCTATCTAACATATCATATGATATCTTCTGGTTTCTTTGTTGTGGTATCACCGGAACATAACGAATTCAGCTGTCATTGTACTATGCTGAGTTTGTGTCCTGAGGTATCCATGTACATCCACATTCTTGTACATGTTACACCCATAAAGCTTTCTGACACACTTACACACAAACATATTTTTACAGATCTATGAACAAATTATTAACTGGCTAAAGTGATTTCCAGAGAAAAACAAATGAAGCTGAAATTGAATCTCTACGAGAGGAGTATCATCAAAGGGTAGCAGTACTTGAGAGAAAGGTATACTTTTGCATGTTGTATTTCATCTTTACTTACATGTTACATTTGAACACTTGGATAGCTGAACGTTGATGTAGCCCCTGAAGTTTTTGTAACTGTTTTTGTAACTGAAATTTTGATGAACCCTTAGAAATACTTAACTATCACATAGAATTAAGCCTTCTGTATTTCTTCCCTGGTTAACTGACTTTACGTGAAACCATCCAGCATGTTGATAAACTGAGTATTATTTGTCTGTTTCTTGTCTAATGCTCAGACTGCCATCACATAGAATGATGTGCCGTATGATCTTAATGGAAATTGTGCAGTTAAAAAAGAACATTTTGAACATCAACTTTATGAGGACCGGTCTTGCTTCTTTTTTTGATTGATTTTTTATAGAACGAGTTATCTAACTGCTTATTGTTTATGATTTGCTACAAGTTCTCTTAGTAGGGATACCTTTTCAATTATTTTCTTGACTGTTCATTTCATAATTTATCTATCTATGAAGCATTTAATTAAGAAGATAAAGTTTTTTTTTTCTTTAAAAGAGGATTAACCCCATCTATCCCCATGGTGTCTCGAACCCCCTATCTATTGGTTGGAGAGAACCGTCTTACCAACTGAGTTGTGCTTCATTGTTAATTAAGAAGATAAAGTTTATTTTAATCATTTTATATTTCCATTCCCACCCCTGACCTATTGGTTGGAGAAGAACGTCTTACCAACTGATTTGCGCTTCATTGCCAATAAAGAAGATAAAGTTCATTTTAATCAATTTATATTTTCTAAAATCCATTTTCTTGATATTTAGTCTATATTGGCATAATGTGCTTGCTAACTCCTACGAATAAATATTCTGAGTTATTTGTCTTGTTAAGATTCGGTGTAGTTAAGACTTCCTTTATTTCAGGTTTATGCTCTCACTAGGGAAAGGGATACACTGCGCAGAGAACAAAATAAGAAAAGTGATGCTGCAGCTCTTCTGAAAGAAAAGGATGAAATAATCAACCAAGTGATGGCCGAAGGTTTGATTTTATATTTGGAGCAGCAGAATCACTTCAAACAATCAGTGATTTTAAACAGCTTAAACAATATCACATGTCACATAATTGAATCATCCTGATGTTAAACAGTACATTATTTTATACTCCCATCTGTCCCATAAAAACAAGCACACTTTCCTTTTTCGTCTATCTCATAATAATTTCTTATTTTTTGTACATTACCCCACCAGAAATTGTTACATAAAACCCTTACTATCACAATTTGTTTACAATCACTTTACATAACAATACCCCTAAAGTGGGACTCTTTCACCATTCACAATACAAAGAAAACTAAACTGGTACCCTTTCTCCACTCATGATACAATCAACACTAGATATCTTAAAACCTGTGCTCTGTGCCTTTTTTTATTGGATGAAGGGAGTATTAACTATGATATATATAAATCTTGAGATAGAAGAAACAAAAAATGAAGTCCTTAAGAGAGGAAAGGATCAAGCTATTTGGTTTTGAAACTGTGACAATTTGTATTATTTTGAGACGACTGGTTCTCAGAGGATAATTTTACTCTAAATATTTGTAAAAACATCAAGGAGCTATTCCTCATAAAAAGAAAGAAGTAGCAGAAAGGGAAAATCAAGGAGCTTTTCTGTGAAACTTGCTTGATGAACTGGTCCTTTTTTCAAATGTCTAAAGTAGCAGAAAGGGAAAATCATGGAGCTTTTCTGTGAAACTTGCTTGATGACCTGGTCCTTTTTTTCAAATGTCTATTCTTATATTGTTCTGTGGTTACACAATTTTACTCACACTAAGAGATTAAAGTTATTAAAAATCATCTTCCTAGTTCCACTAATTTGATATCATTCGTATGCATGCTTAGTAATTTTAGATTACACCTGACATTGAGAGTTTGATGCCACATAAATATTCAGGTGAACAGCTCTCAAAAAAGCAAGCTGCTCAGGAAGGTCATATCAGAAAGTTGAGGGCACAGGTGCGCAATTTGGATCTTTTTCTCTTTCTGTGAACTCTTTCAGTTTGACACGGATTGGATCTTTAATTTATCTGTCAAATTTTATTGAAATCTAGATCAGAGAGCTTGAGGAAGAGAAGAAAGGATTCCTTACGAAGATACAGGTAGGTTTTCTTCAATGTTATCTATAAGTACGTGCATCTTTTTTCTTACATATGCTCATCCTGCCACCAATTGTATGCTTCTTGCTAATGTGTAAGGAAGGCCTGTAATTTCTTTGGTTCATATATGTATTTCGATACTTTTAAGGTTTGTAATTCTATTTACTATGACCACCTCTGCAGTAATTGAAAATTTTCTGACGATTGCGATATCTAGCCTGTTTACTATCTATACAATTCAATTAGTGAAGTGGTTGCATTATTACCTTCTTTCATGTCCTATTATATTAGCCATTATATTTAGTACTCAGTTTAAAAACATTTTAGTTGGTTCTTTGTTTTGTATCTCTATTCTCTAGTTTCATGTGATTTTGGAATCACTTGTTTTTTGTTGCTTGCTGCAATGTTGTAAAACAAATAAAAAGGAATGCGCTTCTGTCTTTGTTATGATGTATTCATAAATCACTTTATTTATAGGTTTTGTATACAGTTCTTACCTTGTGGAACTCACTAAACTTTAATACAATGGCTGTGTTGTTATTCTGTCATTTAGCATCAAGATCTTTCTATACTTAATTACCTACCACCAAATTTTTCTTTGACATGTACCTGCATATCTTTATATTTAATTCTTATAGGAGTTGATGTGAATATTCATTAATAGGTTGAAGAGAATACAATAGAGAGCTTGAAAAGAGACAAGGCAGAAACTGAAAATTTGCTTCAAGAAACTGTAGAAAAGCATCAAGCTGAACTTGCAGCTCAAAAAGACTACTACACTAATGCTCTTGCTGCAGCAAAAGAAGCTGTAACATTAGCAGAGGCACGTGCAAATACTGAAGCGAGAACTGAACTAGAAAGTCGTCTAAGAGAGGCTGAGGAGCGTGAAAGTATGTTAGTTCAAACTCTTGAAGGATTAAGGCAAACACTGACCAGAACGGAGCAGCAGGTTAGTTTCCCAGAGGAAGATTATGGGTACTCATTCACCTCTCTAGTACTAAACTGACAGTTACCTTCACTCTCTTGCAGGCAGTTTTTAGAGAAGATATGCTTCGTAAGGATATTGAAGATCTTCAAAAGCGATATCAAGTAAGTTTGGCCTTTTTGATGATAGATAATCTTATTGTTCAAAAATGTTTATCAGTTTCTATTATCTAATGTGGAATTATTTGTCTAGGCTAGTGAGCGTAGGTGCGAGGAGTTAATAACTCAAGTTCCCGACTCTACCAGACCTCTTTTAAGGCAGATTGAAGCAATGCAGGTATTACTGTGTACTCAGTATCTTATTGGATGACTAGACATGGTTTCCTTTGGCACTCATTTATATTTATGTCTAATGATTGATCTCAGGAAACAGCCGCCAGAAGGGCTGAAGCATGGGCTGCTGTAGAGAGATCTCTAAACTCACGACTTCAGGTTTCTTCAGGATTTTCCCCTTACACGTTATTACACTTTTGATGCACCTGAATTTATTTTTGATATAAATACAGGAAGCAGAGGCAAATGCTGCTGCTGCAGAGGAAAAGGAGCGTTCTATCAGTGAACGTTTAACTCAAACTTTATCTCGAATAAACGTACTTGAAGCTCAGGTATTTTTACTCTAATACTTGATTTAAGTCACTTAGATAATTACCTTGAAGATCAGCTTATGGTAGAGGAGTTTTGTAGATATCATGCCTTAGAGCTGAGCAGACACAGCTGACAAGATCTCTTGAAAAGGAGAGACATAAAGCAGCTGAACATAGGCAGGAATATCTTGCTTTAAAGGAGGAAGCTGACACCAATGAAAGTCGTGCGAATCAGCTCGAAGAAGAACTGAAAGAACTGAGGAGAAAACATAAGGAGGAGTTGCATGATGCACTGATGCATCAAGAGCTTCTTCAACAGGTAGCACTTTTAGTTTTAGCCAGAAATTATTTGTATTATCTTAACTTTGTGTTTGTGATGCTTAATGCTGCAACTTTTGTTCCTCTTTTTCTGTTTTTAGTTTTGCTTCTCGGGTCATATCATATGTGATAGAGAAGATTGTGGTTCGCTGCTGGAATTGAACAGAAAACAGGAATAAAGAGAAAAGATAGAATGATAGAAATAAAAGAACAAAGAAAGTAAAAGATATATCTTTTCCTAAGAGGCCACAGCAAAATGAACTTAACTATATTTTGAACAATTAATAAATAGGAACATAAGACCTATTTATAACAATCTACTGACATACTCCCAACTGAAAGAAAATTTTATCTTGACTCTAACTTGAAAAGATAAAACACTAAACAGCTGAATTAATTACTAACTAGACTTCTTAAAACATTAAATAACTAAATTATTTACTTAACAACTGAAGACTAAAAATAATGCAGTGCAGGGAATGATCTGCAGTCCTGCATGAACTACCACTATCAATATGTTTCTGGACTGTATATCACAAATAGTGCTAGGAGAATGTGCTAAATAAATGCTTGAATATTAGTTCCAGTTTTAGTTCCACGCACTAGCTTATTGATAAGGTTCTTTTCCTTAAACAGGAACTGGACCGGGAAAAAACTGCTCGTTTGGATCAGGAAAGGGCTGCCCGAGTTCAGTCTTCTACTGTACCTGATCAAGTTCCCATAGCTAGGCAGAAGTCAGCTGCATTTGATAGTGGTATTTCCCATCAGCTACACACAAAAGACTTATACATTTCATTTACTGATGATTTTGCGTTAAACTTCAGCAGGTAACTTGACTCGTAAGATTTCGAGTGCAAGCAGCTTGAGCAGTATGGAAGAAAGTTTTTTCTTGCAGACAACTTTGGGCTCATCAGAGACCTTTTCTGAAAATAGAAGTGTTGGGGATGGTGCGGTGAGTCCATATTATATGAAGAGTGTGACATCTAACACATTTGAAGCTGCCCTTCGTCAAAAGGAGGGAGAACTTGCATCTTATTCTTCAAGATTGGTATGAAGTGATATCTCAGCTAATTACACTCGGTGATCATTATGCAAGAGCGTTACTCTTAAATTATCCATGTATAAAGGCATTCTGTAAATCTTTTTTGAATCTTTCTAGTAATTGTCCTTTTTTTATCCATCAGGCTTCTCTGGAATCCATTCGTGACTCACTTGCAGAAGAATTAGTCAAACTGACAGCAGAGGTGAGGTCACCCCCCCGATTTGTTTCTGGGTGATTTATGAGCTCACAAGTTCCTTTTTATCTAGCAAGCTAGTTGGGTTGCTTTTAATTATCTATGAATTGCACAATGCAGTGTGAAAAGTTACGGACAGAAGCTGCTACACTACCAGGAATTCGAGCAGAATTAGAAGCACTTAGAAGGAGACACTCAGCTGCACTGGAGTTGATGGGAGAACGTGATGAAGAGGTATACTTTATCACTTCACAGCTCGCCAAAATTAACCATGTTATTCCACCTCAATGCATTTGAATTCGAGGAAAGACGACTTGTATAGAGATCAGAATCATAAGTTTCATCAGTTTAAAACATGTGTTGCTTTATACACGTGCTTCAAGTCAAAAACCTATCGTGAAGGCAAATTAAAACACCTTTTACGTTAGCTTTCATTCACAAAATTCCAAGTGTGTATCTTAACTGATATTGAAATGGGCAATCTGTGTAGTTGGAAGAACTCCGTGCCGATATTGTTGATCTAAAGGAGATGTACAGAGAGCAAGTGAACATGCTAGTGAATAAGGTGAAGTGTTGATTATCCTTTACAACTTCATTCATCCATTTGTATTAATCCTTTTTTTCTGACATCTGTTTGCAGATTCACATACTAAGTTCATCAATGGCTGCTCCATGATAGCGATATTGATTTCAGGACTTGCATTTTGTTGCATTTTCACGAAAAATTACTGTATACGGCTTTGGTTTTTTGACTTCTAACTAAGCCCCAAGTTAATTCGATTATAGAATGTAAAATGCTTTTAAAAATTGTTTATTCATCGAATTTTTTTATGGCAATTATGTAGACTAGGTTTAATTGTGTTGAAACATCATGGATCAAAACAATGATCTTGTTTTCTATGTTGGCGTTTCTTGAGATGGACATGATGGACCATTTATTGGAAAAATATGCTTGTGTTGTTTATTTATTCGTTTTAAGTTTATTCATGTGTCTGTATTGATTCGACCGTGGTATTTGTGGGGTATCCATTGATAAAAAGAAATATGGCTTTCAAGATTTTCTGCAAGTATGTAAAGGGGTTGTACATTTATTATTTTGAATAGCTGTGGAGTCAATAAATATAAGTACTTTTCAAGAGTGAATTTTCTGAAATATACAATTGAAGATTAAACTAAACAACTTACTACTAGTATATATGGTTGTGATATACAAACTCAATATTAGTGACAAATTATATAACAAAGGGAGGTCATTCTTGGATAACAATTATGTCATTATTAAATTATTTTTATTCATTTTAGAAAAATTTTAGATTTTTAAAACAAGGTGAACGCAATGTTTGTTATACTACTAATAGAGGAGTTACGGGGCGTAAACCAAAAACACATGCTGATGGGCCGAGAGCATACTACGTGGAACGATTTCACATTCACGATAAATACCATTCGAAAGACCCACACCTAAGTTCCATAGCTTTTGGTCCGCTACGCCGATCATTATTTTCCTACCCCTGGAGGGGGAGGTTCTTGCCTTTTGTGTTCGAAAGGTCCTCATGGTCAGTACTTAGTTTTTGTTCGAAAAAATTATAGATAAATGATGATTTCTCTTTTTTGAAAAAAAAGACTATTATTATAATTACATTCAATTAAGTCATTTTTAACGTTCACTTCAACGTCAGAGAATTGGTGCTGCTTAAATTGAAACCATACCGCCAACACTTTGTCGCCCAACCCTAATCGACTAAATTGGCTCACTGATTTTACGGCCCATTTACTGTGATCAAAGGCCTCGCCGTGTTCATCTGCAGCTGTAGCTAGGATGTTGTATTCATGATGTTTCATGTGAGTATCATATGCCCGTTTATGGTCCGGCGCTCCAAAGGCCACACCTATTGCTCTCCTTGACTGCTGAATCATTTTGCACAATGGTCAATCCGTGGAACAAGGGTTAGTCCAATGTTAGACGAAAATCAGCCGACTCTAATGTGGGAGCCGACAGAAACGATCTCAAAGTATTTTCCTGCAATCCTCATTCTGATGAATAGTAATCGGCATCAAGATTTCATATGATGTTAGTTTCTTTTATTATGCTTCCATTAATGTAACAGACATTGAGAAAAATGAGCAACACACCTACACTTAAAATCCAATTATTTGGACACGTCCACATTCTATAAATATACAAATTAATGAATTATGAGCAACATGCAACAGTCAAATTTAATTAAATTATTCTAACTAAACTATTCTAGTTGATGCTATAAATTTGTCTTAGAAAAAGAATTTTGAAAAAAATAAAGATAAAAATAGTGAATAATCAAATATAAAAAAATAAAGAAAAGTAGAAGATAAAAGAAAGTTTTGTATCCCATATTAGAAAAAGATGAATGAATAATCTAAATATGTATTTATAAAAGAAAATATTTCAACATATTTTGTCCCACAATTAAAGTGAAACATAAAACATTCAAGGATGTCTCTATAAAAGATAAACAACCAAAAATGATTTCTTAGAATTTATAGGCCCAACAAATAAATATGGGCTATTATGAAATTCTTGTATTCATTTATTTGTGAAATTGATTTTTAAATATAAAATTAATTTTTATAAATGATAATATATTTTTTAATTTTATTGGAATTGTCAGTTTAACCGTTGAACCTGCAGTTCTGGTTTTGCATTTCATTAAACCTGAATCGGACCGTGTGAACTGCTCAATCGTCCGATGGTTAGGGACCGCCGCGACTTACGAACAAGCGGTTAACCTCCGATTCGATTCGATTTGAGCATGTATGCCTACTACACATTTTTAAAATAAAATAAATTAATTTCACTTGAAAATAATGTTTTTTCTTTTAAATAAAACCCCTTTTGGTAGTGGAAAATGAATGGATTATTTTATATGAAAATATTAAACAGTTGCACCAAAAAGCATGGCCTATAATACATTAAATTAAGTTATGGGTGTGACGTATTTAGGACATCACTATTGCGAAACCACTAGTGTATAGACTGTAATGATTATATATGTATATAATGAGTGGATGGAAATAAAATTAAATAAATTTATTACGTTTTCGTCAATCACCTGGCAAAGTACTTTATGTAGACCCAAAAAAAGAGCTAACAAACAACAGACGCAACATACATTATATACATATTGAAAAGAGAGAAAGATCACTTAATACTAGTTGAGTCAACCATAGTTGGTTCCTAAAGGGAAGAATGTTGGGTTGGGCACATTAAAGCATTACGTCTTCGTTTTTAATGATATCTTTGCTACTTATCTATAACAAAAAAAAAATGATTTTTATTTTCTATAATGTTATTGTATTCTTTATGTTTTGTTTGTCACGTTCCCCGATCCGTCCTTTTAAGATGATCCACTTTTTTCTTTAGTTTTTCGCATCAAAGATGACACAGTATTAAAAATAGATTTTTTTTTATCTATACTTTATTTATCCTCTTTTACTTTATTCCTTTCACCTAGCACACAAAATAAAACCGTGCAAAATCTCGTACCATCCAATAAAGGAGTATGTTTCTTAGAATGGGTGGAGTATAATTAGCAGTTAAAAAAGCTTTTCTTGATACATACTTACATGTTAGCTTTAGAATTTTTTGCAATTATTCCATCTGCATCTTTTCTAGTGAAATTCATATGATGGAGTGTCAGTCAATTTTAAATATGGCATCCACCACATAAATATATACTCACTTTGTTTTGTATTAGTAGAGTCATTTCCTTTTGGTACGGAGATTAAGAGATAAATGTATAATGTATTAAATAAATAGATACTCCCTCCGTCCGCGATTAGGAGTCCCGGTCACTTTTGCGCACCCGTTTTATAAAAATAATAAAAAATAGTTAAAGTGGACAAATGGTCAAGTAAGAGAGATAATAATGTTGACAAGAGTCTTCTCAACATTATTCTCTTTTTTATTTTACCATTTCTCCACTTTAACTATTTTTTATTATTTTTATAAAATAGGTGTGCAAAAGTGACCGGGACTCCTAATCGCGGACGGAGGGAGTAATAAAGTAGAAGAGAGAGAGAAAAGTAGAGAGAATAAAATAAGAGTGAGAGAATGTGTTATTTTTTGCTAAAAATGGAAATGACTCAACTATCATGGAATGTTCCAAAATAAAAAAATGACTCAGTACACAACGAGGGATTATCATTTTGAAAAAGTGAATTAACATATTCTTAATACTTCCACATATTTAAAACCGTTTGTCACATTATTGAATATTTCACTGAAAAATAATACTCCCTCCGTCCCATTGAAAATGACCCATTTTCTTTTTTGGTTTGTCCCAACCAAGATGACCCATTACTTAAAATGGAAACATCCGTCCAAGAAAGGGGTCATCTTCCTTGAAACGGAGGGAGTATAAAACAATTGAAAAATAATTGCTAAATTTATTTAGCAATTAGCACTTTTAAAAAAATATAGTGGCGATTTTCTTATTTTTGACAATTTTTTAAATGGTTTTAACTTCACACATGCTACATTCTCAATAAAATAACCTAAAAACTAGATAAAGGTTATGTTTAACTTTTAAAGTCTTAACAATTTTAGTGCTTCAACCTTTTGTTTGTGTCAAAACTTGTGTTTATATTAGAAAATTAAATAAAAAGTTTGGGAAGGTTTAAATTAATCAAGAAGATTCCAAATCAAAACCCGAACCTTATATTACACAAATATTTTTAGTTAGCATTAGTTTTAAACCATCTTAGGTGAAAGTAAAATTTGAATAATGGTAGAATATACTATATTATATACTATCCAATTCAATCAATTCAATCCAATGTAGCCAAAACCCAAAAATGGATGAGATGGTATTTTCTTTTGACTTTTTAAAACATAATTAAACAATATATACAAACTTTCTGTTATGAAAAAATCCAAAAACCAGATGGAAATTAATTGTCATATTGGAAAAGGTTGAACAATAATTTTTTAAAAATTGAAATGCTTAGATACTGCAATATAGCTACTACGAAGCCTTAAAACAACATGTCCTCATCAAGAACACCTAATCATCTTATATTCCATCAGTTTTCTAAAAATAGGATCGGAACTTTTGAAACGTCACGGGTTCTAATAGAAAAATTAATAAAATAAGAAAAAAATAGAAAGAAAAAGTTTGTTAATTAATAATGGGTCTCACTTCATTGGAGAGAAATAACTTTCCTAAACTAAAAAGTTTTTTTTTTTTAAGAAACAGACTAAAATGAAACATTTTTAAGAAATGGAGGGAGTATTAACAAAGTAAAACATTTATATTCATAAAATTGTGGAAAATATGCAATATACTCCATCCGTCCGAAATCACTTGAGTCATTTCTTCTAGACTCAAGATTTAAGGAAAAGGTGGTTAATGGTTAAGAGCATCTCCAACCATTTACACCAAAGTCAGACTTATTTTAGTATAAATGTCATATTAAAAAGTGATTTTATTCCAACCTACACAAAACTCAAACTTATAAGCATATTCTCTATCTACTCACTTTTTATACTCACAAAACTCAAACTTAAAAGCATATTCTCTATCCACTCACTTTTTATACTCACAAAATCTCAGAAAAAGGGATTTAATTAGGTTTGTTTTGGTGCAAACCCAAAAACGGGTATATCTTGCTCAAAAACAAAAATGAGTTGGGTTTTGCAGTACCATTAAAGCTATTTTCCTACTTTATTATGGGCTTTTCCATAAAGAGAATGATTCGAGTAACATAGGATACCTCAAAATAGAATAAGACTCAAATAACTTAGAGAGAGAGTTAGGAAGTAATAAACCTTATTATCAAGGGTACTTATATTCATATAATATAGTTTAGCTAATATGACTGATATCATTTCATGTACTCATGAAATGGATATTGGACTTAGAATAAGAAAGCAAAGTTCTTGAATATATGCATGCATAAACATGGCATAAAATCAGACATTATTAAGCTTCATGAATTACAATAAAGCCTCTCCAAACCCCTTGGTTGAATTCTTGATCCCCCTATATTATAAAACTGCAAATCAGTAGCATCAGACGCAGTCAATCCCTCATGTTTTCCACAGAATGACTGCTTCTGATGTTACATCCCCAAGAATTTCATTTGGTTCTAAAACCCTCCACCTAAAGCCGCCGGAGCCCAGTAGTCGGCGCCGGTCTCATTTCCCACATTTTGAGTGCAAGATATGGGAACCAAACACAATCCTCTACTTCTCAAGTCCTTTTGAGCCCCTTCACTTTGTGAGTCCTGCAACATGTTAATCAATTGGGGCATTAGATCTTCTATTTAATATAATGTTACTTAATTCACATTTATATTCTATTCTATAAAAACTTATAACATGATAAACAATAAACAATATCAATAAAACAATAAAACCTATTGTTCTTTTTTACTATATGGAGATCATGATAGAATAAAATGAATTGCAATATTAATCAATCTTTGTTAAAATAGTTGAGCAATAGGAGTACACATTAAACTAAATAAATATATGTGCTATATACGACTTAAATATATCTCAATTGAAAGCACATAAAAGCAAAAAAAGATTAAAATAGGAGAAGCAAAAGAAATTAATTGCATCAAGTTTGCAGCTTTATACTATCTTTTTTATCATGTGATTATATTAACTCATAATCATCTTTAATTATTACAAATGACTATCATAGAAAAGCTGATATGCATCTTCTAAACAAACTACTATGCTTTACAAATTCAAATTAATCATCTTTTTCAATAAGTGATTGATCCAATAAAGCATGTACGTACCTCTTCGGAAAATAAACAATTCCTTTCTTGAACCTGTAAAAGAAAATTATTTTCTGATTAATAATAATTTTATATAAATGTTTTGTGAGTTAATTTGATTATTCAAAGACATTCCCATTCCCAATACATATTATCTTTGTCTGAATGTTTGGTGTATCAGTGTCCGAAAAATCTTGGTCGTGCATTGGAAAATGTGAAGAATTTATATACTTACAGAATGTTGAGGATGATGACTTGTACCTACTGATGCATTGCGCATGTAGGGCGAGCTTAGTGCCTGCAAAATTCACAAATTTCATTTTCATTTTCAAGAAAATTCCACTTTTGACTAAAAATGAAATTTAAAAATTTTTGTCACCTAATAAAAATTAAATATGAGATTGAATAAGACATAACATACCTCGATCTGGCCTTGAAGGAATCTAATGTAGCCAATTGCTTCTGACAGAACAGAAGCAGTGTCAGTCTGCAAAAGAGAAACATGCCTCCAAAGTCATGTTTATGAAAGCCATCTTTTCTTGTCAAAAGACAATTCCTCATGCCCTAATATCTATGTTAAAGAAAAAGGGAATTTCGTAATTTTTTTTTTCTTTTCTTTGTGATTTTGATAATTAATTAATTGCAAGTCCTGATATAGAGAAGTTTTTCATTATGGGTTTTAAGCTAAAAAAATTCAACATCATGATTCCTTTTGTCCAAAGATATTAATAATTGTGCAAGAGTTTCAAGAATTGTTTTACCTTGCCAAAAGGGGAAACAAGTTGGTGAAGTGCTGTTATTCTATCTCCCAATTTCTCCTTTCTCACCTGCACATAAAATTGAGATTAATTATAAAAATGTAAACCCCATGATTTCTTGTTTGGAGTGAGAAATTGAGATTATAAAACAAATTAAAAATCCCATAAATTTTGTTACCTTGAGAGCTGGTTGGGCTGAAGAATGTTGATTAACCCTTGCCTTCTTAGATGCCCCACCAGTAATAGTGCTGTTGCACTTTTAACAAAGAAACAAACAATCAATTAAACCATGGAAATAAAGGAAAAAGGGGAAAAACCATTCATTTTTTGAGAATTAGCAATGATTATTAAATGTTGTAATTATGAGTCATGGGACCTATTTAATTTTTCGCCGATACCGGTATACCGAAAAATACGTTTCGAGCATATTGCACGATTATAATTGCTTTACTGAAGGCGAGAAGAAGTAATTTTATCGTTATTGAATTTATTGAGAATCAGCAATGATTATTAAATGTTTAATTAATTTTTTTTTTCAGACACTAACCTCGGATGAAAGGTCTTGGCTATGGAGGTGGCTCTTCCCCTCCGGCGCCGCCGCTGCGGCGGAGAAGTTGAAGATGTTGTTGCTGAGAGATGTGACGCATGAAGTTGGAGAGGAGATAGGCATGACTTGATGGTGGTGGGGCCATGAATTTTTTTGGACTTCGTCATCATAAATTTGGCAGCTTGAAGATTGAGCTGATTCTTGCTTCACATCAACACTTTGATAACTTGGATTCAAATTCATCACTTGATCATCCCAATTCTCCATCTTCTTTTGCTGATTGAAGAGGGCTCCTCCAAATCTCTCCTCCTCTCCACCTCCCAATCCACCCCTAACAAAATCATTTTTCAAGTGTGAATTAAATTGAATTAAATGAAATTAAATTAAAAAGGAAAGTAAAATAAAGAGAGAATTACAGAAGCAATTGGCTCCAAGATCTAACTGGGAATTCTTGAGATGGATGAAGTGGATCAGCAGAAGCAGTGGTTGAAGATGGATTTGAAGAATTGGAAGCATAAACAAATTGAGATTGTGGATGCATGCCATTATTCATGCTCCACGAATTAGGGTTTCTAGCCATCATTTGTTACTTCAAGGTGAAAAATATCTGTAGATTTTTAACTAAAAAATCTCATTGTATCTACTTGTTGGAGCTCTTGGTTGAATCTTTTTTTTTTCTTTGAGAATTATGCTTTCTTTCTCAAGAGAAGATAGGTTGAAGAAAGGCAATGTCATTGTCAACACACAAGTAATTTTATACTTGTGGGGTTGGAAGGGAAAGGAAGTGATATTTTTTTTTTCAAAAAATAATAAAAGAAATAGTGAATTATTATATAATATTTTTCTCACTCTCTCTTGATTCTTGCTTTAACTTTATTATAAAGTGGGACAGAAAAAAAGCTGATGGGGAGTGTTTCCAGGCCAAAAAAACAATTTCTCGTGGAGCTTATTTCCTTGAATTGGGGTGGAAACTAGCATTGTTTTTAGATAGGATAGGAATTAGGGTTAGGTTCAAATTGTATAACAATGTATTGCAATGTCTCTTTTGTCACACACTACTCCTCTACGCATTCTATTTTTATAGTATGTTAAAATTGATTGGGTAAACATAAAATCTCTATATGTTCTATAGTAGTGGATGTATTTTTTTCAATACGAAAATTAAGAAAAATGTATGTAATTTGTATTAAATAAAAAGGTACTTCTTTCGTCCACCATTTAAATAGCCCGTTTGACTCGACCCGAGTTTTAAAAAATTATTTTACTTTGTGAAGGAAAGTAAATGGAGAAGTGAGTGGAATGTAAGACTTATTTAAAATATTATTTTTATATTAGATTGTGAATATAAAAAGTTGGTGGAATGTGAAGTCTTAAACGTGGAATAAAGTAAATAGTCCTATAAATCGTTGACAATCCAAAATCGCAAAACGGTTCAAGTGGTGGACAAATGGAGTAATAAAGTAGAAGATGACAAAAAGTAGAGAAAATAAAGTTCGGTACTAAAAGAAAAGAAAAGGTAATAGTGAGAAAATGCGTTATTTTTTACTAAAAAGGAAATGACTCAACTATTATGGAATGCACAAAATGAAAAAATAACTTTATAAATGTGGAACGGAGGGAGTACTTCATTTTCAAAAATACCAGTTTATCCCTTTTTACTCAAGGAAATAACAAAAAAATATTAAAATGCAGGAAATAATTATACTTTTATATTTCAATGAAATATATTTATTTAATGATTTTAAGGACTCAAGAACTATTCAAGGAATTTATTCTGTCGATGGAACGTCGTTCTTCGATTATAACCAGAGGATTCCAAAGAAAAACAATTCAGAATTTTCTATGGATAAATTCTTAAAAGTAGAATTAAAGGTTCTTGTACAGAATGAATTCCCTTTCTCTAAAATTATGTGTGCATTTTTGTCAATTAAGTAATTTATTTCATTCTCACTTTTAACCACCCCTACCTGGATTTCTATCTTTCTTTTATATTTCTTAGCACATATTCTGCAATTAAGACACCTAAATTATTACAAGATGATGCATAAAAAATAAAGAAGAATCAATAGCATTTTCTGGAATGCAAGTCAATCCTGACCACATATCAATAAAGAGTCTTTAATTACATGGATTTCTAACTAAATAAGGATGTACAGTTTTTATTTGATAATTTCTGGTCCTTTATTTATGTATGCATTTATTTATTTATACTCATTTCATATATTTTGTGAAAAGAGTTGAGAGAGTGCTATCAGTTTTTTACACCAATAGATGAAATATGTTGTAATATTGTTTACCAAAATAAAAAAATGATAATCAGTTTGAAATTACATTTGAGTAGGATTAGCTTTTGGGAAGAATTGAAGAAAAGGTTGTAACTTTAGAGTTTAGTGTGTATGTTGACAGTCATTTTCTTGTTGACTTATGGATTAATAAACAAACAGCAAAAAAGTTGTTGCTAATCTACTGTGTCTCTTTTCATATAAAGGAAGAATAATCTTTATAGGATTGGTAGATTATTCTAATCATTTCCAGTTTAAAGCTATAGCTTTTAAATTTTTATTACAATGAAATAAATGTACATTATAGTAGTAATGAAGTGAGTGGTACTAAAAATGTTATTACAGCCTTACCTATAAATAATCCTATCATTATTCATATATTTTTTTGGATTTAATAACCAATATTCAATAATATTAATTAGATTACTGATTCATGCATAACAATGATCTTTATAAAATTACTGATTCTGTACAAAATAGGGAAAAACGTGAAAAACATACTAAAAAATAAAGTATTCTCCCCTTTGGCCATAGCTACAATATTATTGTGAGTTAAAGTTTTGTTTATTTGAACACGTGTTATGCATGAATACTTACATATAGTCCTGTAAAAAAAAAAACACCAATATTAATTTGTGTGAATTGCAATAAATGAGAAAACGAATAAAGTTTCTTGTGTATTTTTTCTGAAATTGCATATTAAATTTGCAACTATCTCTTATTTATTCGAACTAGGGAAAGAAAAAGGCTCCTATTTCGTAATCATGAATTTTGTTTCATTTTCAATAAATACTTGGAGGTTAGCTGAAAGTCAAATTATGAAGGAATATTTGTATGTATTAATAATTGATAGATTGCATACATCCACCTAGTATCCGTAATTGAAGTAGAAAAAAACAAGTTAGTTTTAAATTAGATTCAACTGCAAAATAGTCATCGAAAAATGCTTAGGACATCCACGATGCAAACAAAATAATCAGTTAGTGTATTTCAACCACAATTCCATTTCTCAACTATTCCCTCGGTCCGTGAATAGGAGTCTCATTTCATTCCGATACGAGTTTTGAAAAATATTAAGAAAAGTAGGTGGAAGAAAGTTAGTCGAACATGAGTCTCACTTGTATATATTGGTTTTAAATAATATATGTGTAAAATGGGTTATTAAAATGTGAGGTCTCTTTACCATTTATAGGAATTATGAATCGAAAATTCTATTGCGAACCAAAATGGAAAAACGGTACTCCTATTCACGGGACGGAAAGAGTAGTACTATCATACAAGTATTTTTCATTTCAATCTACAATGTAGATAACTCCATTTCAATCTCATTTTCGGACGAAACTCAAAATGTTAAAAATAACTAAGATAAAAATCAAAACTTCAAAACTACTTGTCTAAAATTTAAACAGCTAATAATTAAATAAAAAACTAAAAATAAATCATAAAAATTAGTTGCATTATTGAATTTCGTTCTAACATTATTATTGAAATTTATAAATGCAAATAAATATATACCAGTAAACTATAGTGTATATTGCACGAAATTGTAATCAATTTTTTTTATATGGGATATCACATTATCCACTGCTATATAATATGAATTGTTAAATACTAGTGTGACTAAAACGCATGGCATTCTTTGGAGTTGCTACACAAATAAACTTATTCACCTAGAATCATTATCGTATATGGGTAGTCACACTTCAGGTTCGTTTGCACTATTTTGTACTCCCCATCACAAACTTATCAAACATACTTTTTTGAAGTTAAATAACTTTTTACTTCTTTTCAAAAGTCAATTATTTAAATTATATTACTCCCTTGTTTCAATTTTCGTCCATTTATAAAAATTTGTCACCTTTCATTGTTACCATTTTTGACAGTGAATCTCACATTCCACTAACTCACTTTCATTCACATTTTATTATAAAACTAATATATAAAAATAGGACTCACATGCTGATACAGCCACTGGATACAGTGCAACAGTAGCTGCCTCGTCAAGAGCAGCCGGAAGACGATCATGGTTCGCCGGAGGCTGAAGTGTGAGAGGTAGTGGAGGAGCAGCCGGAAGAGGATCCTGGTTCGCCGGAGGTCTAGCCATCCATCGCAACCACGAAGCCAAAGAGGAACGTATGCCAACCCAATAGACTTGGCGATTATGTTCCCAAATAAGTCTTTCATTTTTATTGTCTTTTTGGTTTAGTAATTCTTTTTGGATATTACTCCCTCCGTCCCAAGATAAGTGACCTGTATTTCTTTTTGGGGTGTCCCACTATAAGTGACCTATTTCCATTTTTAGCAAAAAGTCATCTCTCTTACTTTATTCTCCACCTACTTTATTCTCTCTTCTCTCCTCTACTTTTCCCTTTCCCATACTTTACACTCTCCACTTTAACTTATTTAAATACCATTCCTTAAATCCCGTGCCCAAAAGAAGTAGGTCACTTATCTTGGGACGGAGGGAGTAGTATTTTATTGTTTATTTTCTTTTTTGTTTTATTATATTTCGGATTTTTTTTGTTGGTTCTTTCCCGAAATTAGGGATGTCAGTGTAGCCCGCAACCCGTGGGCTGACCCGAATAGCCCGCCAAATTTATAGGGTTGGGGTTGAACTTTTATAAACCGAAATAAATCACAATGCGACTAGCCCGCATCCGATTAACCCGCAACCCGTTAGGGCCAGACCCGAAAACCAGATGGACTGGCCCGAAAACCCGATAATTTTTTTATTGTTCCAATTTTTACTCCCAATTCGACACTTCATTGATTGATTTTATAATTGTAGATAACTAAAAAAATTAACTTTCAATTTTATATTAAATATATAAATTATATATTGAATTTTTATTAATATAATAATTGATAAATAAACTAAAAACTTTAAATTCACTAAAAAAATGTTTAAATTTTTAAAATACGCATTAAAATTTTACGAAATATCTCAAATATTGGTATTTGACCATGTTTATGATTGAGTTTAAGCATATATCTCAAATTTATCATTATTAAATATTTTACATTTTATGAATATAACTAATTTTCATCTTATTTATGGGATTGATCGCATGTTAATCTTATTGGTAGCAACCCGATTAACCCGTTGGGCTAGCCGGAAACCCGAGCTTTTAGGGTTAGGGTTGAACTTTTATAAGCCGAAAGAAATCACAACCCGACTAGCCCGCACCCGATTGACCCGCAAACCGGATAGGGTTGACCCGAAACCGGTGGGCCGACCCGATTGACATCCCTACCCGGAATGGTTAGGAGAGGTCGAACCAACCCTAGGGTCGTTAGATTATAAATAGGGCACTTGTTCACAGAACTTGACATGAATAAGAATTACTGTCTTTTGCCCAAATACCTTGATACACAAGTTACTCAAGTTACGAACTCTAGGAATACCGCTGCCCGACGGGAATCGATCCTGCGGACAACCGCTCCTAATTCTTCCGCCGACCCTACGAAGGGCGCCAAAATCGTTCTCGACCGCCGCGCGAAGCCACCGGTCGATGTTAGGGGAATTTGACCCCTAACACATGCTACTAACTTTTTCTATAAACATTCTACTCCCCCTCCGTCCACGAAAAAAAAGCACTTTGTGAATGACACAGGTTATAATGTAGAGTTGGTAAAGTGAGAGAGAATGAAAAAAAGTAAGAGAGAAGTAGTGTTAGTGGAATGTGGGGTCCATATTATTAGTAAGAGAAAGAGATAAGTTGTTGAAAACTTTCCTTTTTTCAATGTGTCCTATTTTTTGGGGACAACCAAAAAGGACAAATGTACCCTATTTTTCGTGGACGAAGAGAGTACTAGATTTCTTAAAACTCGTGCCAGACCAAATGGTGACAAATTATTAGGGACAAAGGGAGTATATTATTCTCTTATTCTATTACTTCCTCCCTCCCCCAAAGAGTATGAACAATGAGTTCGGCACGAGCTTTAATAAATGAGGGAAAAAGTACGAGTGAGAGGGAGAAAGGGTAGTGGAAATAATGTTAGTAGAGAGTGGGTTCACATTATTGTAATGGTATAAGTTGTTAATGGTAATAGTATAAGTTCGTAAATAAAATGATGTGTAGGGGCAATATTGTTAGGGTTTGTATACTAGAAATCACGTTTCGAGTGATTGAATACTGTAAAACTCTTATTTTATTTTCCAAGTAATAAAACAGATTATTTTTGTCATAATGTTGTTATGTTTTACATTTAATGGATGTTAATTGCATGTTTAAATGTATAAGTTAACTTAACAAAGTCTAAATCTTTGTTTTAGTAGACCGGTTGTGGGCGGCGTCCACTTTAAGGTAACACGGTCAGTCCTAAACAAAGAAAAAGAAGAATTTCACAACCTAGATGGAATTAGACTATCCATCGTGAAAGGTTGCAATGTCAGTCCGCATATTTCTAAGCCTTACTGAAATAAGATGACATTGGTGTGGTATAGCACTGAACGGATCTAACAGCAAGACTTGTCCTTGGGCTATCTACTTGTAACGCCCGCCTTTTCCTTTCTTTCGAGAAACTTTTTTTTTATTTTATTTTATCGTCCTCGTTTTGTTTCGACAATCTATGGGTATGTTTTATCGAAGGATCGACGAATGTTTTGAATCGTGTTGTTGGAATCTCGATGAATGCTATGGATTATGTCGTAGAGAAATTAGAAGTTACTTTCGCGAGTAATTGGAATAACAAAACACCATAGTACTAAAAACAAAATACTACGAATTCATTAATTTTCGTCTTCGACAAGGTAAAAGAGAAAGAAACTCAATTTTTGGGCCTATCACTTTTTGTCTATCTTGTTATAGCCATTTTATTTCTTTTAGTTGGAACAAAAGCCCAAAATCAATTATTTATTTAAAATTTGAACTACTTGGTCAAATACATCCCCAATTGGTTTTTCCCCATATCTCCACTCCCTCAAATCTCTCCAACAAACCAAATCTCCACAAAATTATTATATATCCCTTCTTATAATCTCAGTCATTTATCACCACTGTTCCAAATTTCTTGTGCAACTTCTTCTTTTCCACAAAAGGTATTTCTCTCCTCAATTTCATGAATATTAAGCCTTCGCTTAATTATATTGATTTTTGCAGTCAGTTCCGTGACATTACAGTTTGAAACCAAAGAGTTGTGATCTTGAATACCTTCTGCTTGTGCAAGTTTTCTTCCTTCCAAAGGTATACCCTTTATTCCCTAAATTCTCTGCATAATCACTTTAGTTCACGAGCCTTTGGTGGAATCGTACTTTCCTCCGAAAGTTTCAATCTTAATACTTGCATTGGCCTTCTATTTTACTTCCGACCCCAAGTTCTTTAAAGTTCCAATGTCTGCCCAAAATATTTGAAATCGAACATATTAGAAAATTTAATAAAAGATTTAAATTTGGGGAGAAAGGGGAGGAGACTTACCGGTAACCGAAAGGACTGAGCGGAGGATGCAGTGCTGGATTTTGTGTTAACTTAGAGGTAGAAACGAGAGCGAGGAAGAGTTTGATGCTGGGTGTTCTTGCTGCCATTTTGAATTAAGAAGAAAGAGAGAGCGGGAGGTTTGAGTCAGAGAGGAGGGAGTTGTGCAGAATAGTCGAGAGAGAGAAACTGGTTGCTTGAAGTTGAAATAGAAATAGAGAGATGAGCTGTTTTTTTAGAGAGGCAGACGTGTAGTGTTGAGGAGTCATATAGTATTAATTTTGTTTTATTAAATTCTTTTATATTATAAGCTTTCTTTTGTTCTTTTGTGATAGAGAGATAGTCATAGACTCATAGTTACTGGGAGTATAGGTACTGCCTTTTTATTTCTTTGTTTTGAGTAATTTGAGAAGTAAATGAATGTGGGAAAAGGAGTAGTAGACGTGTACTCATGGGAGTATATTAAGTAGACAGTTTCTTTTTCATTCTTTAATTTTGTTAATTGGGTTGGTATAGTTTATTAACTAATTGGATTTATTTGTATTGGAATTTTACATACTGCCTAGTTTCGGTGATGACTGAGAGTTTTATCTGTTGGGGACTTTTGTGTTTACTTGATGAATCTGTTTTATTACATGAGGACGAAGGATAATTTGAGCGCACACACTTAGGATATTTGCATTGGTAAATTTATTTATTTTACAAAGTCTAATTTTAGCAAATCATATTATTTCAAAGGGTGAACTTTGCACATTATTTGTGGTTGGAGCAGAAAGTGATTGAGGAGCTAAGTGAACGAGGTGAGCTTTCTTTTTAAATAAGGGCAATGCCCTAAGTATATTTTTATATGAAAATGATATGAATATTTGTCATGCCGTGTTTTGTTTTATCTATGGAACCTATCTGCTGTGGCTTTTGCCATCTATGGATAATCGAATTAGGATCTGGCTAGGGAGTGAGTCCCTACTCAGGCTAGTGTACACCAATGGGGATCGTGAGCCGTCTTTTGGGTCGGCCGGTCTAGTGACTTGGAATGTGGCCACATTCCTTGTCATCAATGGATCGGATATGGTAGACATCTATGGGAAAATGACTGCAGTCGAATTTTACAATGGAAATGATTTTAGTGTCTCGGACATTTTTTTTAAGTTAAACCCCGAGAACACTCAATGGTGGCATGATAAATACTTTTTTATAAAATGTTTTCGACATGAGTCCACTGAGTGCATCAAGTACTCAGCCCTGCATTTCTTTTGAAAAATGTGCAAGTTGAGCTGTGACGAGCGCGGTGGGTGTTGAGCATAAAAGTGAAGAAGATAACAAATAAAAGATCTCGAATATATTATGTCTTCACACATAGTATTATTCTTCTCTCGAATGCTTCCGCTGAATGTTGTTTCTTTTATTCCAAGTATTGTTGAGATAATATTCGTTTCGAATTGTTGAATTGATACTCTAATTTTATTCGAGCTATTCCATTTATGTTGAGCTATGGTCGAGTTTCGTTGTTTTCCCCTTTCTTTCCCGCTTCTTTAACCATCCCTAGTCGCGATCAACCGTGTTTTCTATCCTTAGAAAATGCGGGCGTGACACTACTGAAAGGCGAGGTCTTGATAAATATTTATTTCTTAATCAATGTAGGTTAGCATTGAGCGTACGGTATTAATTATGCATTGCTTTGACTTATCAAATGGTGCGGATTTTTCGCAACCCAATAATCCTGATATATTGGGTAGTGGTGATTAATATCTAGCGGTGCTAGGATTGCTATTATGTTGAATCGTGCGCGGGGTGAGTCTCGTTTGATAATGCCCTCAAGAGGAGCGCGAAATAAGGTTTTATTATTCGGAACCTAGCTAGTTGGAGTTTGATCACTCTATGAATAATAAATAAGCGTTTCATGCTAAGTCCACTCTTGGAATTAAAAAGAAATTAACTAATTAAGTCCATAGCAGACATTAATTAATTAATGGACATTTTTATCTTAAGCGCGGGAAATGAAAGTTAAAACGGATACCCGGATTACTTATAATTTCGGATTTGGATGGGGAGAGTTCAATATTACTTCTGTAGTGGCTGCTCGTAAGCTTATATTAAATTGTGGGTTCAATTTAATTAGTAAAAAGTAAATTGGATGAGCCCATATCCAAAACCTTCCATAGATCCATGTCTGGGCCCAAAAGGAACTTAATATAAATAGGAGAATAAAGGAGATAGAAATCATAATTTGTCTGGGCCCAAAAGGAACTTAATATAAATAGGAGAATAAAGGAGATAGAAATCATAATTTTTACAGCAAAAATTTCGTCCCCCCCATATAGAGAAGGGTTCGAATTTTTCCTCTCCTCATAGGAGTAGAACTTCTGTCTTCTTTATTTAAGTCCTAGTATTCTGGTGAGATCAGCCCACACTGATATCAGAGTACAGTTCGGGAACTAGAGAGAAGATCCGTGGTCTAGTATTCAAAGTGTCACGTGGAGAAGCTGCTAGCCATCATCAATTCTTTGGAGAATTAATTAAGTATTTTCTTGCTCTGTAGAAAAGCATGTTTTCGGTTTCAATATTCTTAAAGCATGATTAATTCAAGTTATGAGCATGATATATGTGAGAATTACGCGAATAAATTTTGTCTAAGTAATATGCTAAATAGATCTGATTATTATGTGATTTATTTGCTCGATTAATAATTGTTAAATTACGATAATCCCATGCAAAAACGCTTCCGCTGCCAGTTCCTTCAAATATGTTGTTTGAGTTTTTCAAAATTAGAAAGTTCATACTTTTCAGGAACGGACGAAAAAGGAAACAGTTCATATTCTTTGAGGACGGAAGGAGTAATATTTTTATTTATTTAATACGGAGTATATGATATTTACTACTCCCTCTGCCCCTCTATAGTAGAGGCATTTCTTTTCGGCACGGGATTTAAGAAAAATTGTTTTAAATGAGTAAAGTGAAAGGAGAATAAAGTAGAAAGAAAAAAAAGTTAGAAAGATGAAGAGAGAGTAAAGTACTTTTTGTCAAAAAAGGAAACAACTAACCTACAATGGGGCAACCCAAAAAGGAATATGAGTATTATATTTTCTTTTCATTTAACTCAAATATTTTTGAGTACTCCCTCTGTTCCATTGAAGATGACTATTTTCCTTTTTGGTTTGTTCCAATCAAGATGACTCATTACTAAAAATAGAAACACCACTATTTCTACTGTATTCCCTCTCTGTTACTTTACTCTCTCCACTTAACACATAAAATAAAGTTGCATAAAATCTCGTGCCATAAAAAATGAGTCATCTTTCTTGGAACGGAAGGAATATCTTTTTATCATTTTTTTCAAATTTTTGTCTTTAATAAATCTAAGGATCCATTGTTGTGCACAACAGGACTTATGCTAAATATACACACACAATAATTTAACAGAAAAGGAAAAAGAGAAAAAATGTAAGAAAAAATACTTGCGTTTTTAAGCCTATGTTTCAAGGCACAGCACCGACTGTACACAACATGTGATCCCTTTCGTATCATGGTCTTCTAGTAGACAGTTATGAACGACGTTCACAAAATTACAATAAGTAACACAACCATCTCTTTGTTGAAGAGAAATAGTACTCCCTTCGTCCTTTCATAAGTGAGACATATTCCTTTTTGGGCTATCCCACTATATGTGAAACATTTCTTTTTATGATAAAAAAAAACAACACTTTATATCTGTCTTACTTTATTTTTTCTACTTTTTTTCATTCCTATATTAACCACTAAGAGCATCCGCAGCGGCGGGCGTCCCGACGGAAGTCGGACCGGCGTGCCGGACGTTCGCGCAGGACGTCCGCCATTGTGGTGCCACGACCGACGTCTCATCGGACGTCCCGATTTTTAATTTAAAACAAAGCCTCTATATATACGGCTCGTTGAACTTCATTTCATTCACACCACTTATTTTAACGAGTTTCTCTCTCTTTACTTTCATTTCTCTTTACGAGTGATTCTCTAGTCACGAGTGAGTCACAAACGCCGATGTTTCCCGTTAGAGGTGGGAGAAACACCGGCGGAAGTGCAGCGATGTCCGGGATGATGCCAGGAATGGCGTCGATGATGCCCCAACATCAAATGGCGGGGATGATGCAGGGATACCATAATATGTACCCCCTTGGTGTGCAGGGATAGGTGGGATGATGCCCCAAATGCCCGGGAGGATGCAGGGCATGCCCACCAGCGGCAGGGAGGACAAGGAAGCAGGGGAGAGGGAAGGGCAAGGGCACTACCTCGTCCTTGCTTGCGGGGAACAAGGTGGGGCGAGGGCCGAGGGGGAGGGGGGGGGGGAGGGGGAGGGGGAGGAAGCTGGCATGATAAAGTGGACCATCTGGAGCATAGAGGAGTGCGTCGCTCTGGCGAAGGCCTGGGTCGGTGTAGTCGAGGATCCCTACATCGGGGCTAACCAGCACTCGACAGAATGTGGTGGCGCATTAGCGAAAGCTACCTCCAATTCAAACCGCCAGGTGGGAAGCCTCACGATGGAGAGCAATGCCGGAAACAGTGGGAGCGGCTGCGGAGGCAGCTCGGCCGATTTACCGGCATCTACCAAAACAACCTCCGCACGACAACTAGCGGCATGTGCGCCGATGATGTGAAGCTTCTGTCTCACCAGCAGTACCCCGATAGTGAATTGGGTTTCGGGGATTTCAAATATTGAGAGGTCTACCTTGTGGTGCAGACTTCCACCATGTTTAGTGCGGGTGTTGAAGCTGGCTGGCTGAAGCGGACGAAGATCAACGCCTCCAGCGAGTACAGCAGCAGTGTCGGTTCCCACGAACTCCCTGACGCCAAGGCAGACTTCCCGACCCCTCAATCGTCTTCCCGCCGCCGTCGCCCGGTTGGGCAAATGACTGCGATGCGGATGGCTAGTGGAAGCGCCAGCGGGTCCCAACAAGGTCCAATCGGAAGCTCCTTCCCTGGTCATTCCCAAGTTCAACCATCTCGCCCGTGTCCAGCTAACGCAAAGCATGCCTGACACCATGGACAAGTGGCATGCAGCGACTGATCCCTTATACAAGATCATGTTGAAGGATGCCATCAATACTATGAGGCGCGATTTGGGGATGCCACCCCTGCCTAGGAGTGGCGCCAGGACTCGCGACGGGGACGACGAGGAGTGAGACGGGGGCCGCATTTGTCGAAGCTTTGGGTTGTTGTTTTTTTTAACTATGTATTCTTTTTAAAAATAATTATGTATGTTTTTTTTAAAAATAAAGTGGTTGCATTTTCTCCGTATTCGTATCGAAATTTTAATTCCGTAAATTATTTAATTCCGTAAAATTTTTAATTTGGTGAATTTGTAAATTTTTATTATTGTGGATGTCCGTCGGGATGTTCTTGGGAATGTCCGTCATTGTATAGTGGGATGTCCTTATGACGTGGCAGGAGGTATTTTTGGAAAGTCCGTCGGAATGTCCACCGGGACATCCGTCCCACTGTAGATGCTCTAAACATCACTACCTAAATACTTGTGCCCATAAAAACTTTAGATTTTTCCACCGCCATTGGGTTGTCCCGCGCCACTCTCCACGATCGTAATTTCAATCCCAGCTTCATCAGCGGCCTCTAGATTTTCTTTCAAATTGCAATTCGACCAAAGGAATCCCCAAAAATGTCGAGATATAAAAGGGGAAGACATCCAAATAAATTTAATTCTCAAGCGTATTTGATTTTTTATAATTTGGGTCTACATTTGAGATGGGTAGTTTGTTGATAATGTTGGAATGAAAATAAGAAGAGAAAAAGATAATAAGAGCAAAAATCTCTTATTATATGAAAATTCGCAAATCTCGATCTCATATTCTAATAGGTCATCGAATTTAATCTCAACCTTCGAAAGGTCAGCGAATTGAGATCCATTTTTTAAATCTAATCCATCCTCTACTAATTGTCATTAAGTATAAAAAATGCAAAAGGTCTTTTTTTTCATTGTTATGTACTCTTTCCGTCACATGTTACTTGAAGCGTTTCTTTTCAGCACGAGATTTAAGAAAGTTATGTTCAGTGAGTTAAATAAATAAAATAAAGTAGATGAGAGAATAAAGTAAGTGAAAATAGAATAAAGTAAAAGAAAGAATAAAGTAGATGTGATTACTTGTTTTATTTTTAGCCAAAAAGGGAAATAATTCAAGTAAAGTGGGACAATCCAAAATGATATACGACTCAAGTAACTTGGGATATATGGATAAGGTGAGTAATATTTGGTTAAAAAGTGACTAAATTCCAAAACGAAGACATAAATAACATCTAAGTACTTCTTTCAATGAGCATTCACAATGGAAGGGTTCTTCCACTCACATCAGCTTTTTATCAAAGGGCCTATCTCCCTGCAATGGAAGGGCCCTCCCATAGGGCCTATCCCTTTCCATTTCATTTCCACATCATCATTATTTTGTTTTAATTTTTTTGCACTTCTATATTTAATATGTTATCAAATTAAATAAATTTATATGCAAAAATATTAATATGCAAATATTGGAAAAAAAAATGAGATACAAATTAAAATAAAAATATTATAGAGTATTTAAAGTGTAGACATTCTGAAATATATATATAAAAAAAAAACTATGTGTAAGGGGCCGATGATGGGCCCTTTCTTCCACAATGGAAGGCCTATCATCAGCCATCACACATTGGCCAAAAGGGAGAGAGAAGGAATGGCCTATCATAGGCCCTTCTTCCGCAATAGTTGGCCGATGGGAGCCGATCGGGAAGGCGTCTCTATCAGCCAACCAGAGTGAATGCTTTATATCCCACTTTTCCCAATTTCCTTGAATTTAACTTATAATTAAATTTATTAAACACTATTATATGTTTTTATATATAATAACATTATAATGTCATAATTTCCTTGAATTTAACTTATAATTGAATTTATTATACACTATTATATATATAATAACATAATAAGTTATGACATGCCAATTTATCATAATTAGAAACTGTAATTGAGTTTAGATTTAATTGAATAATTGAATTGGTCAATTAATTTCATATTAATCAAATGATTTGGGATGTAATTTTATCTTATATTCGATTCGGCATCGATGATTTTGTACACTGTCACTTAAAATAAACCAATTCTGATTTATTGCGTTGACAATCGCCACAGATAGTGTATAAATGAAGTGTTTCTTAATATCCTGCGTTGTCAATGCCTCTGCAATACTTTCATTTGATCAAGACAAGTATTGAAATTGAAAAACTGTGATAGAACATTCTTTGATCAAATTTTCATCAACCAGATGGAGTACTTTTCTTTATAAACGAATCTATACTTCTTAAATTTCAACACCGTACATGATTTTAATTGTGCATCATCATTTCCTTCACCTTGTGCAACTCTTTCAGTGAGTTTCGTTGGAGACAGAGTCCCCATGTCGTTGCATTGCAACAACGGGTTCGCTACACCTGGAGCACCGGAAAGACATGGAAGCAGAGCATCTTGTTCGAAGACAGTAATAGCAATACCTGACAGTAAGATCCACGGTAAGGAGAGGCTTTTCTAAACTAGCTTAAAGATTGGCGTTGGAAACGTCTGAACGTGGACGTGCATAAAGCATTAGACTAGGATACGAAAACGAATTACCTGTGCTGACACGGAAGAGCTAAAAATGGAGTGGTTGGAGTTGCCTGGCAAATGGGGCATAAAGCATCATCCCCTTCCGAGTTTGAAGATATATCTTTTGAGAATGGACGGAGAACTTTCCTGAGGGACGACGAATTGAGAAGTGGAAGAAGCAACAACAACATTTCCTGCACATTACGCCATGTTTATTCCATCATGAGTTGAGCGGATAAAAGAACGAGATAGGACAGATATCCTAGTTAACATTTGAGCAAAGTACAGCAACTTGATAACTAAAATCGCCATGCCAAACAAGTTTGATACAACTAAGTTCACCAAAAAAACTTCGCTGTTTGGATACAAGGGGGGCTAAATCCTAAGAGTAAATTGAAGCAACATGACTAACTCAGCCTGACTTTAAAGGGAAACGGAGTGCACAAAATTCTTATAGAAGTTAGTAAAGTTCCACTAGGAAGGGGAAGCCGGGCGGGATGGAGTGGAAGAGCATATAGCATCTTAACAAAAATGTTACCAAAACTATACTTGCAAGAAATGATGAGAATCATGAGATGATTTACCGAAAATTCATTCCACACCAACTGCCGGTTCATGTACTCAAAGCTCACAGATCGATTCATATTTGGACTTCCATAGACAAGCCTTGCTCGTAAGGCTCTCTCAATAAGACTCCTATACCTGCATAAAGGAAAGACCAATTACTACAAAGATACGATTGTTATTCACATACCAAAGCAGATAAGAGCAAAAATATTTTTTTAACTAAAAAAAAATACAAAGGCTGCATAAGACTGATACCTTCCTGTCAAAAGGAATATGAGAAGGTTTCCAAAGGATGCAGCCTTATAAAATCCTTCTATGCGTTGTAGGAGAAACCAACTCCGACGAGCTAGTGATCTCTGGATAAAGAAGAGATGATTAGAAGTTAGAACACTACTTTACTGCATATCTTGCAACAACTACATAGCACTATAGTATAATCTTGCAGAGAAAAGAAGCACCTGCTCAGTATCACCCCATCTACGGAAAGCAGAAAACGACTGAAGTCGGGCCCAAATATACTGACCACCAACAGTTGCTATACAGTACCATATCTTCTGAGAAACAGTTAATCCTGGCCCCTCCAGCCCCATTCTAACTATAAGAATGCATACAAAAGCATAAGTGTAAAGCTTGGACATTAAAGGTAAAGATCCACAATATAATAACTAATACCAAGGGTATACTGAACATAATTTTATCATTCTCACCATTGTAAGACTTAAATTTATTTCAAAGGCCTCTTCTCTCCAAGACACAAAGGTATAATGTAAAACAGAAACAGAATATGAATTATGTCAAAATGGGAGGAAACCTGGACGGCTGGATCCTTGATAAAGACAATTTCTAAGCCCTTGTTTCAAAGTGGCAAAAGGGTATAAGGCTTAGCTAGCAACTAGAATTTAAACTAGCCAACAAAGCTGCTATTTTACTGCTAATTCACAATTATGCATAAATTAGCATCACAAGGTTTTGCAAAAAGATCATCTTGAAGATATTATTGTAGGAGTTTTGCCCAAAACATAGAAGAAGGGTCTCTGACTCTCTCATAACAAACTTATACTAGTAAACACTACAAAACAGAGAGCCAAAAGATGAAAGTAATAATTTTATATATATTCAAACATATCGGGACAAATGTAAAAAGATAACATGCACACAGATAAGCTTCATTTCTTGAATAATTTCCTGCCCCACTAGCCAAATATTAGGTGTAGGACAATATGGGCATATCTAGGCGGATACTACCAAAGGCACATCTTATTGATTTCCATTTAGTATTTACATATTTTCTCACTCGAGGTATGGGCTTTTTAACACATTTTGTAACAACAAGTGCCAAAACAATTTGGCAGGTATGTATTCTATCTCATATGGTCAAACCACTTCATCTACCCAGTTTGCTTAGACATCTCATGATTCTCATCAGTGGTTCAGAATCAGTAAACAGCCATTTTGAATTGATAAATATGCCATTTTATTTTATCTATACTAAATTTAATTTTTAAACCACTGAATAATTGCAAGATTTTTTCAACTGAGCAAATAGTGCAAAGACAGTGCTAAGATCATCTAGATTAAGTCTTCCAATCTCTTTAGTGATTCTGAAAACAGTACTTTATTGCATATTAAGAGGTCCATAGACACCAGCAACATGCATAGATTTCTGTGATTGCAAGTTACGCAATTTACACTAGGAAACAATGATGTTCATCAAACTTAAATTCATGTTTGACGTTGTAGGACAGAAAGTGCACAAGTAGCATTTGAGTAGAAAAACAAAGAGGAGCATGTAGAGTCAGTTGCAAACATTTAACACTGTACAACTCATGTATGGTCATAATGTCATCCTGCCTTAAAATACTTCAAGTTGTTAATCACCCGAAACTTGCCCGGGCATGAAGTTACTTGTGATTCTTCATTACATAGCACCGTAACTTCTCATAACACAACTGACTTTCTCCAATATCTTGAAGCATTCAGTCACCAGTTTATTGCACATCTTTCATAGGAAGTAAATATACAACCTAAACGCTATATAAGAATGATCAGAACGACAGATTAACTGGCAGAAGAAGAAAACAAGTAAATAACCACTGACCTTTTACCCTTGGCTCAACTGCACGTTCATCCCTATACCTCAAGTTCATGAGAGCATTACCAGGTGTAGGCTTATCAACCCATATCGAAAATCTCCATATTAGAAACTCAAGAAATGCATCGAGTTCAGGCTCGTATTGGAATAGCATTCCTGGCTAACCCCAAAAAAGGGAATGTAAATCAAATGCCTGTGAACTGCCAATTAATTATAAAAGCTTCTGGTCCAAGAAAACATGATTAACAGCATGATGTTTACCTTCAGTAAAGAAAAAACTTTAACCAACTGCTCTTTTAACATAGCCGACATTTCAACGTCAAGCCGTCCAGCATCTACCTGATTAACTCTAGATATTTCAACTGGGATCATCTCCTGTCAGAACAACCACAGAAGCACAATTGCAAAATGAGGGCAAAAGCTAGATGCATCCCACAAGGATGATTTTTATTAACCAGTTTCTACTAAAAACTCAAAAACAACTCAGCCAACATATTCTACCCCTCTCACTAACAATCGAACTAATAAAAATTGAATCTTTCATACAACAATCAAGCCCAATATCTTAAAATTTCAGCTGCTAGGTTGAAGATAGATTAAATATTCAATTTCCCCAAAACAAACAACCGACCAAAAGTGAAAGCGCAATTTCACAATAGAAAAAAAAAGATGCAGAATAATACAAATTTCCCTCAACTCAGCACATGAATTCTATCACACTCCCCTCAAAAATTGAAAAAATAAAAGCAGGAAAATCAATTACCGTGGGAAGAGATTGCCATTGAGGAATTAGCTTCAGATAAGTGTTGAACCACGCATCCTCCGGCGGCGGAGGATTGGCAGAACTTCCGCTGGTAGACGAAGACGACGAAGCTAGGGCTTGCATATCCATGATTGAATTAGCTGGTTCTAAATTTCCTCTTCTTTTTCGAATAATAAATGATGGAATTTGGGAGCTCTGCAGTGGCAAAATCGCTGCTGCTCCTCACCACCACCAGTCCACCACCAAGTTTCTTCTTGCTAAATTTTAGTACAACCCTCACTAATTTATTTCACTCTCCATTCATTATAAACAATTTTAAAAACAACACAAATTATACTCAATGAAATTAATTAAATAAAAAAATTAAAACAATGTTAGTTAAAAATGAAACTCGCGCAACCAATGTTTAAAACTATAAATAGACTAAAATTTTGAAATGGACAAAAATAGTAAAGAGAAATTAATTTTTAAAAATAAAAAAGAATGTAAAATGAACCTATAAAAATACAATTGTAGGAACTTTTTACAATCATAAACTCGTGTCTAAGTCATTAGTGGAATATTTAATTATAAACGAAAGAATAATATGCCATTTTTGCACTTTATTTAGAAATCTTTTTGCTACCTTTCAAGAGGAAGATTTGGTAATTGTTGTCATTATCCCACATTTCAAGATGACATTGGTATTGCGACCTTTAGTAACAAGATAAACTGTTATACATTTACTCGGTGTAGGAATATATTTACGGCGAATTCCTTACAAAATTGATTTATACAACTTTATTTTGTGCGTAAAATGGAGAGAATAACGTAAGAGAAATAAAACAAAATAGAGATAAAATTGTTTCCATTTTTAATAATGAGTCATCTTGATTGGGACAAACCAAAAAGTAAAATGGGTCGGTCATATTCAATGGATGGAGAAGTACCAAAAAGTATTTTTAATTTGTCTTATTACTACTTTTTTCAAAAATAGTTTTTGTTATTTTTCTTTTTCTGCACGTTCTAAGAGCATCCTCATTCGTGCTCTTAGCTAAGAGCACGGAAGTGGGCCCAGACCCACTTTTACTCCTTGTCCTTAGTTAAGAGCACAACACCCACATCCGTGCTCTTAGCTGAGGACAAGCTCAAGGGTCCCACCATTCTATTATTCAATTTATATAAAAACATTTCCACAATATTAAAATGCATTAAAAATATCCGGAATACTATTACAAATTACAAAATAATTAAAATTACATAATTAAAATCCTAAAAAATAAAAATACATAATTAAAATCCTAGAAAATAAAAAAAAAAAATACATAATTAAAATCCTAGAAAATAAAAAAAAATACATAATTAAATTCATAAAATTAAAAAGACCCACTACTCGTTGCCGAATTTCGCCCAAATGTGTTTTATTAGGTCTTTTTGTAGCTCAATGTGGGTTCTTATATTGCGCATAGTGTGTCTTGTTTCGATCCTCTCGTTCACCAACGTATGCACACCTCGTCGTGGGGAAGACCTCGCGGTTGAGCTTCCGGCTTCATCCTCGTCGTCAAAGTTAGCTGACATCGATCCTTCGTCAGCTATAATCATGTTGTGCAAGATAATACACGTGTACATAATGTCGGCGATATTCTTAACAAAAAGATACATTTACTAGTTCAAAATTAAAGCCATCACAAAAATCTCTCGAAAATTATTTCTTCATATTCTAGCAACCAGTTCAAAATAAGTTTCTCCAATCCAAATTAGTTTTCTCAACTTGAGATAAAATCAAGGGGAACAATCACTTTGGAAACATGATTTGAGATGCACTTGAATCACCTTGATAACCCTGCAAAGCCAAAAAATAAAATAAATGTATATCTAATTACAAATGAAGAACATAATAAAAATTAAGTAATATATCTTCTTATGAGTGAAAAATATACCTGAGTCAGTAATGAAATAAATGAGAAAGGCTTTCCATGAGCATGTTGAATTGGCATCATATCAGATGATATGCCCTACAAATTTTTACACCAATACAATTATGATATATTTATATATACATATAACCTAATAAATAATTTGTAAGCATACATACCATGTTTTGGTTGCTTGGATTCATGTGGAAATCTACATTCAACATCGGTGTTTGCTCTATGGGAGTCACGCCATGAACTGGCTGCAAATGTTTTCTTCCTTTCAAAGAATTGCTCTTCCTTCGCTTCTCTATAGCACTTTTCATTCGAGAATTTGTCACTCCCTTCGACTTTCTCTTAAGAGGATCAAGAATTTGAGTTGAAGCATGTTGAGGGACATCATTATCCTGATTTCTCATGGTGTTGTTTGTGCTCTTACAAACCGAGGAGACATAATTTCTAATCTCAATATCAAGCTCATGGAGTTTCTTTTTTGCAATTTTAACGGTTTCAACATCATGTCACTTAAGCTCATAACGTCAAAAGATTGACGCATCAACTCCTTTAGATGAAAAGTTCTTGACATTGTCAAATCGAAGGAGCATGAACCACCGTCGTTATGATGAACTTCTCATCTTGCACTTTATGTCCGCCTCTTTAGTATGTATTGCATAGGAATAGCAGTCATATTCAAATGATTATTCATTACCGTCAATGCATGGCAACATAACCATCCTAATAAATCAAATAACGTGCATGTGCATGAGATGATAACATTATTTGAATCAAAACTTACAGAATGCTCTGCATGACCTAATTCCCTCCTCAATGTGTAAGTGTAAACTCCGCCTTCATGCTTAGAACTTGTCACATGCCATGACAATCCTTGAAAATACTCAACTTGAAATTTTTTGAATATCTTCAAAGTATACACTTGTGCCGCTTGCCTAAAATACCACAATCCACACCGATTCTTGGCACCCCTCGAGTACATTCAAAATCATCGGCCACTTGATTATCACGCATCTTTTCTGCTTGCTTCTCATAGTGATTAACAAACTCGGTTAATGTCATTGTCTTACAAGACAAATGTTTGAAAACATTATTCGTGCTTTCACTTCTCTGTGTAGATCTTATGCCGGCCGAAAAACTAGCACGGTTAAATGCGGGGCACCATTTATGACGCAACAAGTACAAATTAAACAACCACTTATTTTCCCCAACATTCCATTCTTCACATAGATCTCTCCAAAGCTGCTCCATCTCATTCTCCATTTCAACTTCATACAAAATTTTATTGAATTTTGCCTTAAATCGAGAATCCGAAAGAAGATGTGAACTATGTTGGGTGGCATTTTTAGAGATATGCCAAACACATAACCGATGAACACTGTTTGGGAAAACCTTGCCAATAGCATTGGCCATTGCACTATCTTGATCAGTGAAAATTGTTTTAGGTGTCTTGCCCCCCATTGCCTCCATGAACGTCTCAAACACCCAAATAAATGAGGTTATTGTCTCATCTAGCATAAAAGCACAACCAAATAAAACATTCTTCCAATGATTATTAACCCCCACAAAAGGCGCACATACCATGTTATACTTGTTTGTATGATACGTCGTATCAAACACGACAACATCAACAAAACAATCATAATCTATTCATGAAGCACCATCGCACCAAAAAAAATTAATCATTCTATTCTGGTCATCTACCTGGAGTGAGTAGAATAGATTACTACCAGAAGCTTGTAAAGATTGTAAATGTTTCAAGAGGCTTTGACAATCTCCTGCACTTATTAAGTTCATCCTTTTTTATTGTAAAATTTTTTTACAATCCTGAAGAGTAAACCCCACATTTTGTGCTCCCCCCGCTTCATTTTTAGGCAAGAATAAGCAGCTTTTATCCCATAATCCACCATAGTGTTAAGAATGCTTCCCTTCGTTTCCGTAATCTTGCGACATGATCTAATCAAATGCTTATGATTATCATCAACAAAAGGATGATTATGGAAATCACTAAATTCAACCACTTCCCAAACATTTTCTTCGATATAAAATCTAATGCGAGCCGTACACCCACATATTTTTAACGATCTTTCAGTTTTTCTGTCATCTGAGGGGGCAAATTCTGAGTATCCCTCACAACAGCATAGAAACATACATCCCCGAAGCTCATTTTTACGGTTATAGGTTTTCTTACCTTTTCTAATCCCGAATCCCTTGTTGAATGCATATGCATTATACGCCTTGTATGCTTCTTCTTCATTTGCAAATATCATTCCAACTTTGAAAATAAATTCAGTCTCCATGACCCGCATGTATGAATCAGCTGGAATTTCTATCAGAGAAAAAACATGTATAATTAATACTACAAATTTACGGAACCAAAAATCCTGCTATTTGCTAATTAATTCAAATAAAGTTCACTATCTTATCTTTATACTATTAAAATGAAATTATTATATTAATAAAAGAATATCAATATAAAATCAAGAACAAGGAGTATTTTTTAATATCTATTAAATACGTAAACAATAACATATCTCACTAGCTATGTAGTTAAACAAACAAATACGCATATACACCGTATATTATAAAGAAAGATGTATACAGGATATAAAAAGGGAGAAAGACTTACCCATGAAATTCAAAAGGATGGTGGTGGCGATTTCTTCTTTGTATTATTATGAAAAAGAAGGAATGAAAGTTCAGTACATATAAGAATATTTGTTTATTATGAGGAGATATGTTATAAACATAAGAATATTTTATATTATTAGAGAGATACTCCTATGTTATATTCATATATATTAGGCACGCAGATTATTACATTTGGTGATTACCACCATATTTAATAGTTTTGCCCACTTTCCATAATGAATTAATGGATGGCTTGATTTAACCGTTAGTTTAGTGAGTAGGTGTTTAATTGAGGTGGCATGTTATTTCCATTTGTCAAGGATTTATTGGTGAGGTACACCAAGTCATTTTGTCACCTTGGGGTGGATGGACTATAGAATTTTTACTCATAACATAATGTGTGGTTGTTGTGCTTTGGTTGGAACCTTTTCTAACTTTTATTAAAATATTCTATTTCTTTCTCTCTCTATTTTAATATCTACATCCAACCTTTTTTTTCTCCAATTAAACACTTTAATCAATAACTCTTTAAATCTCATGCAGATCAAGAAATGTCATTTTAGTCGAGACAGAGTGAGTAACATTATTTTAGATCTTAATTATGCATATAATAGGTACAGCCATGTATAATAGGTAGTACTCCCTCCGTCCTAAGATATTAGACCTCTATTCCACTTTGGGGTGTCCCAATACACTTGAGTCATTTCTATTTATGGTAAAAATTTACTTTCTACCAACTCCACTTAAACCACTAAACAACTACTCCCTCCGTCCCGGCTAAGATGACACATTGCTTAGCCGGCACGGGATTTTAGGAGTTATTAGTTAAAGTGTTTAATTGGAGAGAGAGAAGGTGAGTGGAAGTATTAAAGTAGAGAGATAAAGAAAGATGAATATTTTAATAGGAGTGAGAAAAAGTGGTTGAGTGTATTAATTGGAGAGAGAAAGTTACCAAAAAAGGAATTGTGTCATCTTAGTTGGGACAAACTAAAAAGAAAAACGTGTCATCTTAAGCGGGACGGAGGGAGTATCTCCTAAATTCTTGTGCCCAAAAAAAAGGAGTCTAATATTTTGTGACGGAGGGAGTACATTTTTTTAGATCTTAATCATGCATATAATAAGTACTACTCCCTTCGTTCCATAGTAATAGAGTCATTTTGCCATTTTGGTACGTTCCGTAGTAATAGAGTCATTTCTCTTTTAGGTAAAAGTCAACACATTTTTCAACACCTACTTTACTCTCTCTTACTTTATTATCTCTTCATCTCTCTACTTTTTTTATTTTCCACTTTACTCTCCCTTTACATAACTCAACTAACACAATTTTTCTTAATTTTCGTGCTAAAAAGAACTGCATCTATTACTATGGAACGGAGAAAGTACTATATAGTACTATTTTATTAAAAACTTGTGTTGTTCCTATTTCCAAAGCTGCATTGATAGTCTTCTGAAAAATAAATATTACTGATATACACATGCATTTAACACTATCAATCTTAAAAAAATGTGATTTTTCATTTCCAAAGTTGCTAATCATATTCTTCTCTCCTTCCTAAGCCATCAACTGAAAACAGAAATTTGAAAAATTAGTAATAGTACTTAAAAACGTTTTAAACTAAAAAATGTAAATTTATAATTCAATAAACAATCCTTTTTTTGTTATTTCTTTTTTTCATTAGTTCGAAAGGATAATGCTTATTTTTTATTTTGTAATACATTTTTCTTTATTTGTAGTATGTCTTTTTTTATTTTGTCAATACATCTCTTTTTTTTGTTATTTTTTTATGTAACATTATAACTACACTCATATTATATTTCGTCCATAAATATATATTCATATGATTTACTCTATATTTTTTATTTTATCATTTAACTGTTAATATATCTTCACTATTTGAAAATTTATGGTCATGTGCTATCTTTATTATTTGAAATTTTATTGTTCCATGCATAGCATAGTTTTCAACAACTTCTTCCTTACTTTATTTCTTTCTCTCTTACTAATAATTGACATCCACTAACACTACTTTTCTTTTATATTTTCCTTCTCTCTTAGACAATGGCATGAAGCTTTAGTGGCAACGAATCTCCGGACAGATGCAAGGAGCACTTTCTGGTGGATTGGAAGAGGGTTTGGGTCGGTTAAAGCTTTCAAGGTAGCGTATTGCAAATATTTGAAATTTTTTGTTAGGAATATTTCAACGAAAACAAATAAAATTGAAAGGACATTTACTTGGAATAATAAATAATTTTAAACTAATAAAATAATTTGAAAAATCGTCGACAGCAGGATTCGAACCTGCGCAGGCAAAGCCCAACAGATTTCGAGTCTGTCTCCTTAACCACTCGGACATATCGACGTTATGTTTTTCTTATTGGTAATTTTTATTAATACATTGATCAAACGATTATTACAACATAGAATGGAGAAGATATATGCTGATTTTATGATAAATAATGTCAGACATATAAAAGTGCATAAAATCTAGAATGTCAAAAATATGATCCTATTGAAAACTTACCTCAGGTGCACAATGTTCGGAATTTTAGTGAGCAATAAAACGTGGCATTTGTTAAGTGATGGATGTTAATCGTGTTAGTCCAATGAATTTTAGATAAAATCCACTTTGGACTGCAGTAATTGAGAGCATGTTGGTTGGGCTGAGATTTTATTATGTTATAAATTTTCAGTAACCTTAAAGAATTGGGTTTCAAGGTAGTTTAAAGGACTAATTGAGTCGCTAACTACTCCTTCCGTCCGCCATTAGCAGGCTCATTTCTTGGCGGCACGAGTTTTAAGAAATGCCAAGAAAAGTGGGTGGAAAAAAGTTAGTGGAATATGAGTCTCATTTATATATATTAGTTTTAAATGAAATATGAGTGGAATGAGTTAGTGGAAGGTGAGCCCATATTACCATTTATGGTAAAAATGAACCAGGACTCTTATTCGCGGACGGACTAAAATGGAAAAACGAGATTCCTATTCGCGGATGGATGGAGTATTAAATTTACATGTGATCAGTCCAGTTTATTAAATGAAAATTATTTATATTTGTAGAATATAAAACATTTAATTTTGAGAAATTTAGGATAAATGTTTAACTCAAGCTTTATGAAATACTTTAGGCCATGTTTGGTTAACAGAAAGTAAAGTTGACAAGGAAAATGAATCCCGAGAATATGATTCCTGATAACTTTACTTTCCAGTGTTTGAAATATATCAAGATTTTATATTTTATATTTGATTTAAATACCAAACTAAAAATATATAGTACTTATTATTTTTTATTTATAAAAAATAATAATAATATAAAATTTTTAATAAATTATAAATGATAATAATTATATTAATATATTTATTATTATGATGAATAGTTTAAGTATGGATCACTCATCATAATATATAAATAATATAATTGTCGTTATATTTACATGGAGTAATATAATTATAAATGATTATAATAATAAATATGATAATGACATTTGTAAATCTTGAGTTGTTGAGTTACTTAACTTATTAGAATATAGATTATGATAGTTGAACATCTAATTTAATGATTTTAAAATTTAAAATAACACATTAACATATTTTAAAAAATTTCAAAGCATGTTTTAGAATTTAAATAATATATCTTATTGTATTTGACTTTTCCAATTTATTTATCTTATGTTATACATAAAACAATTAGGATCCAGACCTTAATATCGGCCTTTTGTTTTAAGCTAAAAATTGAAAAAATTTCAATCAAAATATTTTCTATTAGCTGGTTTTTTCATATATGAAATATCAACTTGTCCTAGATCATTTGGAATAGGAATGTTCCTCCGTATATCAAAAAAGTCTTTTTTCTGACTTATTAGAAGCATAAGAAATTTCTTGCTTCTTATTTCCTTTCCAATTTAAATATAAAATGAAAAATTACTTTAAATTTCTCTAAGTTATTACAATCATCATTGAAAGTACGAAATCAGTTATCATAAAAGAGGGCAAAACATATAATAGTGCATCCAGGTTTAACATCATCAGGCCAACCCATTAGGTAGTGGGTTAGGCCTACTCGACTTGCGGGCTAATCATGTCAGCCTGGGTTGCACTAATATCTCTATTTGTACTACAACTCTATTAATGTATTTATTTTAAATATCAATTTTATTAAAAGGGCAGTGAGTATTATATACTCCTTCTGTCCCATTCAAGATATCCATATTTTTGAATGTGACAAGATTTTAGCTGTAGTAATTGTGTGTGATAAAGTAAAGTGGAAAAAATGATTGAATATTTTAATGAGGAAAGAGGATTTAATTTCCAAATATAGAAATTGGATATCTTAAGTGTGACGAATTAAAAAGGAAAGACGAACATCTTGAGTGGGATGAAGATAGTAACTTTTTTTGATTATTTATAAAAGAGTTATTAGCCTGTAAATACATGAACTTTCATTATTTTCTGGTTTTTCTCCTAAACTTTATTTTTTGAATGTAAATACGACTTTGATATTTTTGATTTTTCCCTTAAAGCAAAAATTAAAACTGATGTGGCAAACTAAAACTTACATGGCAATCAAAACGTTGTAGTTTTAATGTTATTATTAAAAATTTTAGAAAATGAAATTCCACCTCGCTAATCTCATTATTCTCATCTTCGTTCTTCCTCACTGCCTTCGTTCCAGTTCCCAAATCTCCATCCTTTTTGATCTCCTTTATCAATTGATCAAAACATACCATGAAAACATAACTCTCATCCTTGGATTTAGGCTACTCATAGACTTATTCAAAATTTTAAACACCCTCACAATTTAAAGACAGATCTTATCGTACACAATACAAAGCACACTATTATTTTACATTGTAAGCACAAGCCATTTATATCAAATCATAGACTAAGAATAAATATCTCTATTATAAAAGGCTATCATGTTCCAAAGCATTCAAGTTTAAATCAATGTTTATATATAACATTATCGAATGCAGTGTGACTGTTCACTAATCTAGCAAACAACAATAGTAAAAATCAAGCCTAAAAAATGATAACTGCGATGGGAAGTAGAGGAACCAAGAAAATCCAAGAATGAAAGTTGCATTTTGTCATATAATTTTCTGTGATTGAAAGATGAAAAGTCGAAAGAAGATGGAATTTTGGGAAGATGAATGAAGATACAAAGAGCCTTCCTAAGGTACAATAAATGCGGCGACTGCTACCAAAAACGGACTTAAAGAACTCAACATAGGCTAGGGTTTTCATTTAAAGAGTTTTGACCAAAAATTTAAAGGAACTATCATAGCATTAAAACAACAACTTAACCTAGAAGCTTAAATAAGAAAAAGGAAGATATCATAAATTACGATCAAAATCTCAAGAGTATGACATAGTTTCCAAGATAAAAACCACAAGATAGTCTAAGGCCTCTAAACCAAAAGGAGAGTGCAAAATATTCAAAGATACTAAAGTGTTTCAAATAATTTCAGCGGAAACGACCAAGAGAAAGAGCAGCTATGTATGAAGACACAACTACGCTTGAATTTCAAAACATCCATCTTAATTAGTTATCATGCCCAACACCCGCCACCGCTCGTCGTCGTTCAACCTGCACATAAGGAAAACACATGCAGGGCTGAGTATTTTGAAATACTCAGTGAACTCGTTGCCAAAACATTTTATAAGTTATGCCACCCTTACCATAGTGAACTCGAGGTTTTACACTTTTCAAGATAAATATTCAACGAGTATCACAAAAATATTTCCATAGATTGGCCAATCAAACGACTCCCCAATTTCCTCACCACTTTCCACAATCTCATCATTTCCATGGTGCGACGAAAGTGTGGCCACACTTTTCGCCCACGAGACCGGCCGACTAGCAAGGACGGCTCCCGATCCCACCGTGTACACAGCCTGGTAGGGTTTGCGGCCCGTACTCAGACCCGAATTCATTTAAACATATCCATAGCCACTGTAGCCTAATGAAGCATACTCACAAACTAGACATCAGGCACACAATATCATCACAAAACAAATATAGGCATGGCATAACAGTTAAACCACCCTTATCTCTCCACTTTCATAAATTTGCAACATAAAAGAGTTTAGGAATAAAGCCCACCTCGACTGCTTAGATTTCAAGTATGTTATTTTCTTTGTTATCCTGCTTCGCAACCGAGGTTTCACCTTTTAATCACATAGGCATATATCACAAATCAGATTCAACACAAACTCCTAACTCATGCATGTCTCAACGCTTTTCCCTTTTCCCATCGATTTATCTTAACGTCATCAATCAAGGCCATGTTCATCACATAAGTTCCATTTGCATCTCAACTCTAGATCTAACATCAACATATGTCACACAAGAGTATTTTGCCAACATACACACAACACACACACGCACACACACTCGCCACACCCACACGCACACACGCCACACACATGCATACATATTTCCATATCCCCTTTATCCCACTTTCACTCAACAAGATGCACGAGGGTTCAAGAATACCGATTAATCGGTTAGAAAGAAGAGGAATCGAGTAGAAAGAAGAAGATTAATATGAGAATACCTATTTGAGAATAACGAACGGTAGAAACGAAGTAAAGACTTGGTTCTTCAAATATCTTGAGGCTCAAACTCTAATTCTTCTCAAAGGATGAAGGATTATTGGAGTAAAGTAGAAGAAAATTGAGAGAGAAGGAAAAGAGGGAGGGGGCGAAAATTGTGATGGCTAGGGTTAGGGGTTTCTCTTATTTATAGTGCTCAATAAGATCTTTAGGTAAATAATATAGAATATTTGGTAAGATTTGATTCTCCATGATTAATTAAAAACAAATACTGTGGAGTAGGGAGGAAGAAAAAGATCTAGGGTTCAAGCATGGGGATTTTCGAAATATATGGCTTTTAATTAGCCAAGATTTTGTTTTGTATATTTTACGGAGTAGAATAAAATATCACGGAGCAAAATAAAAATAAAAATCCTCTCCATTGGGAAAAGAAATAGGCGTGTATTTGCTCCTTTAAATAAGGAATGGATCTTTAATATTAACTAAAATAAGATATGACAAGATCTCCTTGAGGTATGTAAAGATTTGGTAGAATATTTAAATTCTAGATATGGAAGGAAATCAATAAGGGATCAATTAAAAATAAAATAATTCTTCCTTAAAACAATAGGGTTCGATTTTTCTTATTAGGAAATAGAGAATAATTGGGTTTTGGATTCAATTTGGATAAATATTCCAAGAATTAAATTAAATCCGGAAAAATGGGATTTTCTCCACTAAGGCTATGATTTTCGAAAATTCCAAGGAAAAGGTATGGAATAGTATCCTAAAAATCTCACTCACCCTTAAACAATTAAATCATCACATAATTTCACCTTTAATTCAAATATTTGCATGCCACATCATATAATCAACAAGTTTGACTTTTCAAACTTCCATCGCAACCCTAAACCCGACTCGGTCATAACTTCGTTCCTAAATTAATTCACGTCTCCTAAGTCATAAATTAGGAAATTAAATTTTCGGCTCTAAAATTAGGGTTCGAAAAAGTGGGGTGTTACATTCTACCACTCTTAAAAAAATTTCGTCCTGAAATTTGGTACCTTCATTGGAAGAGTTCGGGGTATAGTTCCATCATCTTATCCTCAAGCTCCCATGTGGCTTCTTCATGCCCGTGATTTCTCCAAAGTATTTTCACTGAGGCGACAGATTTGTTTCTCAAGGTTTGAACCTTTCGGTCCAGGATCATCTGGGTCGCTCCTCGTCGCTCAAGTCTGGATTCAACGCAACTTCCTCGTAGTGAATCACGTGCGTCGGGTCGAACACGTACTTCCGCAATTGCGACACATGGAAACGTTGTGCACGTTCCCAAGGCTTAGGGGTAGCGCTAATCGATACGCAACGGGTCCTACTCTTTCTAAGATTTCGTAAGATCCGATAAATCGCGGCTTCAACATTCCCTTAACACTGAAACGTATTATCCCCTTTGACGGGGATACCTTGGGAAAAACTTTATCACCGGTTTGAAATTGTAAGTCGGTCCGTCGGACGTCAGCGTAAGACTTTTGTCTATCTTGGGCTTCCTTCATTCTCGCACGGATTTGTTGAACGATTTCGACCATCTCCTCAATGGCCTCGGGTCCAAGTGCCCAATGGCGAAACACTAGGCCTAACGAAACCTAAATCCATGAGTTCTTGCAGTTGTCTCTTGAGTTCTTCCAATTCCTTAGGCGCCATTCGGTACGGTGCCTTGGATACGGTTGTGGCTCCAGGTTCGAGGTCGATCGTGAATTCTAATTGTCGATTTGGCGGCGATCCAGGTAACACCTCGGGAAAAACGTCTAGAAAATCTCGTACGACAGCGACGTCTTCTATCTTGCTTTCCTCCTTCTCCTCTCCGTGGAGATAGACAAGGCAGGCAGGGCGTCCTTTCTTCATCATCGCGGTGGCTTGCAGCGCAGAGATTATAGCGGTTCGCCGGTTCATCGAGATTCCGTGGTATACGATGGGTTCTTTACCCGGAGCGTGTAGGGATATCTGTCTCTCCTTACAATGAATCGTCGCAAAGTTCGCGGTCAACCAATCCATTCCTAAGATTACATCGATATCTCCCATCGACATAACTTGCAGGTCGTGAGCGACTAACTTAAGTTCTCCTAGTACGATTTCTACGTTCGAGCACGTTTGAGAGATTTCTACTATTCCTCCTACTAGTGAGGACACCATCATTCTACGTTCAAATTTTCTAACAGGCTAGCTCAAAGTACGCACACATAACTCAGATATGAAAGAATGCGATGCGCCCGTGTCAAACAGCACAACAAGATGAAAGGTACTTGAAAGAAAATAGAACGGACAAGTAGGTTCACGCAATAAGGTAGAAAAGAGTAGCAGTAGCTCATTGCAAGATAAAAGGTGCGAATTCCCCATAGAATCTCAAAATGTGGTCTCAAAGGGGTCTTAGTACAATGAACGAAAAGGGGTGACGCAAATGCGAAAGTAAAATGGTAAGGTGAATAAAAGCTTTAGAAATCTCAAATTCCATACCAGACTGTCCGATCAAAATTTGCAAAAATTTCGGACAGCGGTTATTGATCAAACATGTCAAGGCCTAAAACAATCAGTCGTGTCTGAGTTTAGAAATATAGACAAATGTCATGAAGTAGCACTGATAATGGTTCAACGGTTTTGTTGAGGGCAACTACCGTTAAGGAAGAAGAGAACATGATAGCCTTAACTTGGTGCTGAGGAAAGAAAAATCATTGGGTGTGAAACAATATATGTAGTGAAACCGAGCTAGAAAGAATTTCACTTCTGCCAGAAAGAGCTTGCCACAAACATGGTTACAAAATAAAGGGGTGAACCAAAGTTCCAAGAAGAATATTCCATCCTTTGAAGAAAAACAGGTTTGGAGATGTGATCATACCGAAGGTCATAACTACAAACAATTTTAGGAATGAAGTTCAATGACAGAAGCTCATAAAATCAAATATCGTTCTTATGAATGACGAATTAAAGAAGTCTACTCAATCAAGATGTCCAAAGTTACAAGGGCAAACACAAATTTTCAAGCCAAGTGAGTCATGACTCGATATAGGAAAAGAAATAATGGGTATTACTTGCAAATTGCGATTCCAACAAGGTCTTAGATAATAAGGGCTCACTGTTAATCGAGAGGTTCCGAAAAAAAAAAATTCTTAGGATCCAAGTAAGTACTGTTGAGTTAAAAAAAAATCGTTCATTCTAACTACGAAGGTCGCACTCCCTCGCAAATTTCTCCCGAGCCTGATCATGGCAACGTCGTTCTATGAAACCGTGGATTCCAAGTTGAGATTCATCGTATCGTCGAAAATAACTATTTTTGATGGTCGCATCTTCAAAGTCTTCTTCTCGCCATGTCACATAGTCTTTTTCGATTGCCATTATACACGTGGTCTTAATGTCGTCGTATTTGTGGCGTCGCCATTTTGGCCTGGTATGCAAGACTGCATAGTTTTATTAGATCTTAGGTATGATCTCGCCATTGTAAGGATACACCAAAGTTCGGAATATACTTATTTTCTTTGGTTCTATCACTCAGGAAAGTGATACTGCAGTTGTCAACCTACAACTAAGTTTTAGCACGTTCAGTCTGGCCTACTCCTTAGGCACTCTATAATTTCAAGCATAGCTTGAAGTCTCATACTAGTCATTCCGCGTTTCTACTGTTGATATAAGCGATGCGATCGTACAACTAAGGCATACTAGGTTCCAAGAAGTCCAGGTCTAAGCGTCGCAAACATTGCAACATAATCCCACGTAATCACATTCACATTTCACAATTTTCACAAGTTCTCATACAACATTCAATGGATCACCATCCGGGAAGCATCGCTTCACTTTCACAATATTTCCAACACTTATGGCATGCTTTCTATTTTCACAAAAATAACATTTCCCACCGAAATTTTCAAGAGCAATATATTTCAATCATAATCATGGTTATAATTTGTACCTCTTTCTTCGTGGTTGAACGGGACGAGTTGCGTTGTTGAGCCTTCCGTATTTAGTGCGTTAGTAAACGATTACAAGGATAGGTTTGAAATTTTGAAAAGACTCTTGGGTCCAGAGCGGAAAGAAACTGAGGCTCTGATACCAACTGTAACAGCCCGCCTTCCTAAGGTACAATAAATGCGGCGACTGCTACCAAAAACGGACTTAAAGAACTCAACATAGGCTAGGGTTTTCATTTAAAGAGTTTTGACCAAAAATTTAAAGGAACTATCATAGCATTAAAACAACAACTTAACCTAGAAGCTTAAATAAGAAAAAGGAAGATATCATAAATTACGATCAAAATCTCAAGAGTATGACATAGTTTCCAAGATAAAAACCACAAGATAGTCTAAGGCCTCTAAACCAAAAGGAGAGTGCAAAATATTCAAAGATACTAAAGTGTTTCAAATAATTTCAGCGGAAACGACCAAGAGAAAGAGCAGCTATGTATGAAGACACAACTACGCTTGAATTTCAAAACATCCATCTTAATTAGTTATCATGCCCAACACCCGCCACCGCTCGTCGTCGTTCAACCTGCACATAAGGAAAACACATGCAGGGCTGGGTATTTTGAAATACTCAGTGAACTCGTTGCCAAAACATTTTATAAGTTATGCCACCCTTACCATAGTGAACTCGAGGTTTTACACTTTTCAAGATAAATATTCAACGAGTATCACAAAAATATTTCCATAGATTGGCCAATCAAACGACTCCCCAATTTCCTCACCACTTTCCCCTGGTAGGGTTTGCGGCCCGTACTCAGACCCGAATTCATTTAAACATATCCATAGC